>NC_141818.1:47984157-48206657 GCF_982586985.1 Callionymus lyra | reverse complement strand
CCGTGATGTATGAGGACGAGAGGATACAGTGATGAATGAGGATGAGATGATACAGTGATGACTGAGGACGAGAGGATACAGTGAAGACTGAGTATGAGAGGATATAGTGATGACTGAGGATGAGAGGATACAGTGATGACTGAGTACGAGAGGATACAGTGATGACTGAGTACGAGAGGATACAGTGATGTATGAGGACGAGAGATTACAGTGAAGACTGAGTATGAGAGGATACAGTGATAACTGAGGACAAGAGGATACAGTGATGACTGAGGACGACAGGATACAGTGATGAATGAGGACGAGAGGATACAGTGATGACTAAGGACGAGAGGATACAGTGATGACTGAGGACGAGAGGATACAGTGATGACTGAGGACAAGAGGATACAGTGATGACTGAGAACGAGAGGATACAGCGATGACTGAGGACGAGAGGATACAGTGATGGCTGAGGACGAGATGATACAGTGATGACTGAGGTCGAGAGGATACAGTGATGACTGAGGACGAGAGGATACAGTGATGACTGAGGATGAGATGATACAGTGATGACTGAGGACGAGATGATACAGTGATGACTGAGGACGAGAGGATACAGTGATGACTGAGGACGAGAGGATACAGTGATGACTGAGGACGAGAGGATACAGTGATGACTGAGGACGAGAGGATACAGTGATGACTGAGGACGAGAGGATACAGTGATGACTGAGGACGAGAGGATACAGTGATGACTGAGGACGAGAGGATACAGTGTCTCCAGCACTTTTTAAAGCTGATGTTTGGACATATTTTGTCTTTCCGTTCAATTTATTCAAGTGTATCGAAATACATTGAAATACATCGAAATACATTGAAATACATTGAAATACATCAAAATACATGGAATCGTATCTTGTAAACCTTGGAAAGATAAATCATTTGTTAAGTTACACTTTTTTATCATTAGAATCACTGTTTATTCAACATATACAGCCCAGATATTGTGTATTCTGCGTGTTTAATATTCATATTTTACCGTTCAATGTGTCGTCGTACACATATGTAGCAACGAAGCAACATAAAGGTTGAGTGACAGTTTCTAAACATCACTGGAAAACTCTGCTGAGGTGTCGATGATAAATGTTAAAGTACTTTAAAGACACATGATGCCAGAAGCTGTATGTCAGCCACAAGTCAAAGAGTCGTTCAGGGAAACTCCTTGTGTTAGTTTCAGCACTTTTACTGCACAACAGCTCCATGGCTACATTCGAAACTACTCGGCTGTTTACTGAACAGTTCAATAATCAGTAACTAATTGAGTTTGTATGTATTGTGTGTGTTAGCAGCAAACGTTCAAAACCAAATTAAAAAGTATTAATGATGATACATTTCTTTTAAAAAAAATGCATTTCCTCTTTTGATTTTCTATTTATTTGTCATTTCATAGATGATCCACTAGATGGTGGTGTTTTCTAATACAAGACCAGAGTAAAAAGCTTTATTTTTGTTTGAACAACAACTGATGTGTTAGTGAAATGTGGTGTATATAGGACAGTAAATGACTTATGTATAAATAAATGTATTAATAAATATATATATAAATAAATGTATAAATAAATGTATATATAAATGTATAAATGAATTTATAAATACGTAACAAAATGTATAATGGTATAAATACATGTTTTGATAAATATCAACATGTCAAAATATATTTTAAAAAATGACTTCTTATTTAATTTTTAGCAAAGAATGGAGCTATTTTACGTACATAAAAAACATTTATTTAAACATTTATTTAAACATTTATTTATACATTTATTTAAACATCTATTTAAACATTTATTTAAACATTTATACATTTATATATACATTTATTTATACATAAGTCATTTATCGTCCTTCATATCGGTGTGTCTTTATTTACGTATTCTTTAAACTTATAATTGTTATTATTGCTCCACATGTAAGTAAGTAAGTAAGTAAGTAATTTTTATTTGTATAGCGCTTTTCGAGACCAGGGTCACAAAGCGCTTAGACAATCAAAACAATACTCAATAAAGTATATACTTTAAAGGTCAAGATAAAACTGATAACACAACAGGAGTTCCAGAAAATCAAGGAAAAGCCTGAACAAATAAAAACGTCTTAAGATGTTTCTTGAAGTTGTTATACTAACGTCATCATATTAAATAAACATCTTCATGTTTTTCAAGAGTTCTTTTATTTAAGAAAATGTATGTTTTTGTCCTCAATGACTCCAGAAGATAAAAAATATTTTGTTCAAATTAAACATTTTAAAAAAGGAAACCCCCTGCCATGACACATTTTTGAGTTTTTATACGTATTTTTCTTCTTTTTTTTAAGAACATCATTATTGAGTGAAACCGATTCTGTAGACTTACGTCAGTTCAGAAGTGATTCTGTCGTGTTTGTCGCTCATGTCTCGAGCAGTTTTAGGTTGAGTCGCTTTAAAGCCAACTCGCCAGCAGGTGGCGGTAGATGCAAACTTTCTCGTCTCTGTGTGACGGATGAGTCATTGTCTCTGTTGCATGAGAGGCGATCAGATCCGGTTAAAACCACACAAACATCTGCAGGATCTTCAGGACATTTCAGCCAAAATATGTTCCTTCAAAATCTCTTCCGTCACTTCCGTGTTGTCCTGAGAGTTTGGATTGATTTGAGGAAACACGAGAGTCTTTTTAGGAAGAGAATTGAAAGATTGTTTCGACACAAGATGTTTTTTTTCTATTCTGCTGTGTCTGCCATTCCTGATGCTTCACTTTCCTCATAAAACACACACACACACACACACACACACACACACACACACACACACACACACACACAAACACACACACACACACACACACAAACACACACACACACACATAGTACTCCACATATTCTTGATCAAGTTCTCGCCACGTTTTTCTTACAACGAGTTCAAATATTCATTCGTTCATCACCGCTCTAATGGCTACACGACATATTTGCTTCTGTTCTGTTTTTTTATGATGAAGTATGTAGTATTTAATGATCTGTTTGATCTGAATGTTAATACATTTTACTCTGCGTTATTACATATGATGTAGTATTTTGACTCTGTGTTATTATGAAATTATTTTATTTTTAAATTTTTTATGATGAAGTATTTCATGATGTAGTATGTTGTACTCTAGTATCACGTATGATTTCATAATCAGTACTTTCTTTGATCACATATGATGTAGTATTTTAATTCTGTATTTTCAATAATATTTACCATGATTTAGTTGATCCCGTATGATATATATATATATATATATATACATATATATATATTTATATATATATATATATATATATATATATATATACTAAACTATTAACAACAATGGCAGTACAACCTTTCTACTCTTCACCCCGTAACACACACTGATTTGCTCCGGCTCTTACAAAGACACTGTTTCTTTAAATGACTCAAACCCTTGCCGGAGCCGAGGTCTAAGTTCCTTCATAACCAGATAGTTTTATTAGCTCATCTTGAGCATGTTTATTGATCTACTCTCTGAAACAATGGAACCTGGATCAAGTTTTTTAAATAAATATTAATAAAGATTTTTAATTTTTGTAAAAACACAAAGGTCCTAAAAATATTGGTCTGACCTTGAGTGACACCAACAGAACATTGTGACGAGGCTCATAAACTGAGAAGTTGTTATTTCATGTGATTATTCACCGGCTGACCTCGTTTTTCTCCGTCTGACACACACATCCGACAGACTGAGACACACACACACACACACACACACACACGCACACACCCCCACGCACACACACACACACACACACACACACACACGCGCACACACACACACACATGTTTGCCGCCAGCTGTTGACGCAGAACAGTTCTTTCTTGTGAACGTGTGAACGTGTGCAGATGGTTCCTCAGACGCACTTTTATTGTGAAAGGTTTGTGTTTCGAAAGTATTGATGAATCGATCGATTAGTTTCAGTTTCGTTCCTGAAGTTACTTTGAATCTTTTTATCTTCGAGTCAAACAATGGATTCATCGAGATAAAAAAAATGACTTGAGCTCGTGGTCAGTCGTGAACTCGACACACTCGCCCACTGAACACATTACACAACAAACACACACACACACACACACACACACACACACACACACACACACACACACACAGTCAAAGTAAGAAACAAACAAAAATAAACAATTCACTCATACATGTAGAAAACACTGTTCATTTAATTAAAGTGACGTTTGATTTATTTGGTGTTTTTACTGTCATTTTTTGACTCTATTACCACGTATGATGTAGTATTTTTACTCTCTATTATCAAGTATGATGTAGTATTTTTACTCTCTATTATCAAGTATGATGAATATTTTTACTCTCTATTATCTTGTATGATTTAGTATTTTTACTCTCTATTATCAAGTATGATGAATATTTTTACTCTCTATTATCTTGTATGATGTAGTATTTTAACTCTCTATTATCTTGTATGATGTAGTATTTTTACTCTCTATTATCTTGTATGATGTAGTATTTTTACTCTCTATTATCTTGTATGATGTAGTATTTTAACTCTCTATTATCTTGTATGATGTAGTATTTTTACTCTCTATTATCAAGTATGATGAATATTTTTACTCTCTATTATCTTGTATGATGTAGTATTTTTACTCTCTATTATCTTGTATGATGTAGTATTTTAACTCTCTATTATCTTGTATGATGTAGTATTTTTACTCTCTATTATCTTGTATGATGTAGTATTTTTACTCTCTATTATCTTGTATGATGTAGTATTTTTACTCTCTATTATCAAGTATGATTTAGTATTTTTACTCTATATTATAATGTATGATATAGTATTTTTACTCTCTATTATCAAGTATGATGAAGTATTTTTACTTTGTATTATCACGTATGATGTAGTATTTTTATTCTGTATTATCATGTATGATGTAGTATTTTTACTCTCTATTATCACGTAGGATGTAGTATTTTTACTCTCTATTATCACGTATGATGTAGTATTTTTACTCTATATTTATATTCTATATATTCTATATTTGATATTTAATCTTTTCTTTGCTTTTATAAATTAATTTTAAAAAAAAAAATTTCCATAAACCTTTTTTTTCACCATATGGTACGAAGTCATGTGACTTGACCTCCTTGGGGGAGGTATGCACAGATAAGTGCGTCGAGTGTTTCCTGTGCATCGTTGATGTCAGCGAGTGTGTGACCTTGAAGACTTGTTATCAAACGGTCTGCGTTCCTTTCCTGCGGCTCCTCATTAGTCTCGCTCCACGTGTCCAGTGTTGTTGTCGAGAAGAAAAACAACAACAATGGATCTTTTCAGACACTTTTTGAACAGTTATGAAAGCATCACAAACATCGTATTGTTGAAGTACATTCTGGTACATTAGAAGTACATCTGTGTCTAAAAGTTCATGTTTTTAAATAGATGTTCGTTTTTCACATGTTTCCACGCGTCGGTGTGTTTATGACTTTAGCGTGTTTTTGTTCATAACTTCGTGAAATACTCAATTCATCAAGTATGATAAAGTATTTTTACTCTCTATTATCAAGTATGATAAAGTATTTTTACTCTCTATTATCAAGTATGATAAAGTATTTTTACTCTCTATTATCAAGTATGATAAAGTATTTTTACACTCTATTATCAAGTATGATTTAGTATTTTTACTCTCTATTACCATATATGATGAAGTATTTGTACTCTCTATTCTCTATTATCAAGTATTATGTAGTATTTTTACTCTCTATTATCAAGTATGATGTAGTATTTTTACTCTCTATTATCAAGTATGATGTAGTATTTTTACTCTCTATTCTCTATTATCAAGTATGATGTAGTATTTTTACTCTCTATTATCAAGTATGATGTAGTATTTTTACTCTCTATTCTCTATTGTCATGTATGATGTAGTATTTTTACTCTCTATTATCATGTATGATGTAGTATTTTTACTCTGTATTCTCTATTGTCATGTATGATGTAGTATTTTTACTCTGTATTCTCTATTGTCATGTATGATGTAGTATTTTTACTCTGTATTCTCTATTATCAAGTATGATGTAGTATTTTTACTCTCTATTCTCTATTGTCATGTATGATGTAGTATTTTTACTCTCTATTATCATGTATGATGTAGTATTTTTACTCTGTATTCTCTATTGTCATGTATGATGTAGTATTTTTACTCTGTATTCTCTATTGTCATGTATGATGTAGTATTTTTACTCTCTATTGTCATGTATTATGTAGTATTTTTACTCTCTATTATCATGTATGATGTAGTATTTTTACTCGGTATTCTCTATTGTCATGTATGATGTAGTATTTTTACTCTGTATTCTCTATTGTCATGTATGATGTAGTATTTTTACTCTGTATTCTCTATTATCATGTATGATGTAGTATTTTACTCTGTATTCTCTATTGTCATGTATGATGTAGTATTTTTACTCTGTATTCTCTATTATCATGTATGATGTAGTATTTTTACTCTGTATTCTCTATTATCATGTATGATGTAGTATTTTTACTCTGTATTCTCTATTGTCATGTATGATGTAGTATTTTTACTCTCTATTGTCATGTATTATGTAGTATTTTTACTCTGTATCATTACATATTATGTAGTATTTTTACTCTCTATTATCATGTATGATGTAGTATTTTTACTCTGTATCATTACATATTATGTAGTATTTGTACTCTCTATTATCAGGTATGATGTAGTATTTTTACTCTCTATTCTCTATTATCATGTATGATGTAATATTTTTACTCTCTATTCTCTATTATCATGTATGATGTAGTATTTTTACTCTCTATTCTCTATTGTCATGTATGATGTAGTATTTTTACTCTGTATTCTCTATTGTCATGTATGATGTAGTATTTTTACTCTGTATTCTCTATTATCAAGTATGATGTAGTATTTTTACTCTCTATTCTCTATTGTCATGTATGATGTAGTATTTTTACTCTCTATTATCATGTATGATGTAGTATTTTTACTCTGTATTCTCTATTGTCATGTATGATGTAGTATTTTTACTCTGTATTCTCTATTGTCATGTATGATGTAGTATTTTTACTCTCTATTGTCATGTATTATGTAGTATTTTTACTCTCTATTATCATGTATGATGTAGTATTTTTACTCGGTATTCTCTATTGTCATGTATGATGTAGTATTTTTACTCTGTATTCTCTATTGTCATGTATGATGTAGTATTTTTACTCTGTATTCTCTATTATCATGTATGATGTAGTATTTTACTCTGTATTCTCTATTGTCATGTATGATGTAGTATTTTTACTCTGTATTCTCTATTATCATGTATGATGTAGTATTTTTACTCTGTATTCTCTATTATCATGTATGATGTAGTATTTTTACTCTGTATTCTCTATTGTCATGTATGATGTAGTATTTTTACTCTCTATTGTCATGTATTATGTAGTATTTTTACTCTGTATCATTACATATTATGTAGTATTTTTACTCTCTATTATCATGTATGATGTAGTATTTTTACTCTGTATCATTACATATTATGTAGTATTTGTACTCTCTATTATCAGGTATGATGTAGTATTTTTACTCTCTATTCTCTATTATCATGTATGATGTAATATTTTTACTCTCTATTCTCTATTATCATGTATGATGTAGTATTTTTACTCTCTATTCTCTATTGTCATGTATGATGTAGTATTTTTACTCTGTATTCTCTACTATCATGTATGATGTAGTATTTTTACTCTCTATTCTCTATTGTCATGTATGATGTAGTATTTTTACTCTGTATTCTCTACTATCATGTATGATGTAGTATTTTTACTCTCTATTCTCTATTGTCATGTATGATGTAGTATTTTTACTCTCTATTATCATGTATTATGTAGTATTTTTACTCTCTATTATCAGGTATGATGTAGTATTTTTACTCTCTATTATCAGGTATGATGTAGTATTTTTACTCTGTATTCTCTACTATCATGTATGATGTAGTATTTTTACTCTCTATTCTCTATTGTCATGTATGATGTAGTATTTTTACTCTCTATTATCATGTATTATGTAGTATTTTTACTCTCTATTATCAGGTATGATGTAGTATTTTTACTCTCTATTATCAGGTATGATGTAGTATTTTTACTCTGTATCATTACATATTATGTAGTATTTGTACTCTCTATTATCAGGTATGATGTAGTATTTTTACTCTCTATTCTCTATTATCATGTATGATGTAATATTTTTACTCTCTATTCTCTATTATCATGTATGATGTAGTATTTTTACTCTCTATTCTCTATTGTCATGTATGATGTAGTATTTTTACTCTGTATTCTCTACTATCATGTATGATGTAGTATTTTTACTCTCTATTCTCTATTGTCATGTATGATGTAGTATTTTTACTCTGTATTCTCTACTATCATGTATGATGTAGTATTTTTACTCTCTATTCTCTATTGTCATGTATGATGTAGTATTTTTACTCTCTATTATCATGTATTATGTAGTATTTTTACTCTCTATTATCAGGTATGATGTAGTATTTTTACTCTCTATTATCAGGTATGATGTAGTATTTTTACTCTGTATTCTCTACTATCATGTATGATGTAGTATTTTTACTCTCTATTCTCTATTGTCATGTATGATGTAGTATTTTTACTCTCTATTATCATGTATTATGTAGTATTTTTACTCTCTATTATCAGGTATGATGTAGTATTTTTACTCTCTATTATCAGGTATGATGTAGTATTTTTACTCTATATTATCAAGTATGATGTAGTATTTTTACTCAGGATTCTCTATTGTCATGTATGATGTAGTATTTTTACTCTGTATCATTACATATTATGTAGTATTTGTACTCTCTATTATCAGGTATGATGTAGTATTTTTACTCTGTATCATTACATATTATGTAGTATTTTTACTCTCTATTATCAGGTATGATGTAGTATTTTTACTCTCTATTATCAGGTATGATGTAGTATTTTTACTCTCTATTATCAGGTATGATGTAGTATTTTTACTCTCTATTATCAGGTATGATGTAGTATTTTTACTCTCTATTATCAAGTATGATGTACGTATACGTATCATCACGTATAATAATACTTCGATGAGTGTCGTGCACGTCAGTGATCTACTGGATCTATATGATCTACTAACATTTCCAGCTGATCATGGTTTCTGTCTCACGCACCGATGACGTCATCTCAACTTTCACCTACTTCTCTCTGCACCGCGAGGTTACTCTCGGTCAGATGCTGATGCCTTCACTTCCGGCTTCCCGTCTGCGACATGACACAACGACATCAGGCGCAGTCGTGCATTTATTTGCTGATACCTGCTCAGTTTAGATAGTTCCACCACATTAAATACACGATCTATCAAATACAACGACTTTAACTCAATGCTCGATCTTTTGTTTAATTTTATAGCCTTAAATGATCAAATTTCCGACGGCAATTGAACGCCGCACCAGTGCAAAGATGGCGCAGAATCATAAACGTAAACATTTAACGTTAATTAAAGTCGTTAAATCTCATCGTTGTTTCTTCGTTTTCATCAGAATGTTAGTGTCATTCGTGTGTGTACACCAAAGTGTGTTTTATATGTATTTATATGTATATAGATGTTGAGCAGGAGTTAAAATACTGTCCGTAAATATGACAAATATTGTGTATTAAAGAACATTTTTATGATCGAGAACACGCTGTTTCTCTGTCTTCCTGGCTTCTGTGCCGAGGTTACTATCGGTCATTCTTCTCCTCCTCCTCCTCCTCCTCTCCTCTCCTCCTCCCGGGGTTACTATCGGACAAACGCTTCATCCTCCTCCGTGTTTTGGGTCGAACTTCTCTGAGCTTCTGTCACAAGATATGAAGGTTGAACCAGTTCTTCAGCGACGGATAAATACTAACAAATATTCAGATGCAGTTTTCACTCGCAGACGAGAGGTTACTGTCGGTCACACGTGACGCTGACTCGGTTTCCTTTTCAAGTGAATCACTGGAGGAAGTGATTCTGGAAGTTTATTCTTGTCTGCTCATCTTCAGTAGATGTTACCTTGACTCGTCTGGTCATCTTCAGTAGATGTTACCTTGACTCGTCTGCTCATCTTCAGTAGATATTACCTTGACTCGTCTGGTCATCTTCAGTAGATGTTACCTTGACTCGTCTGCTCATCTTCAGTAGATATTACCTTGACTCGTCTGGTCATCTTCAGTAGATGTTACCTTGACTCGTCTGGTCATCTTCAGTAGATGTTACCTTGACTCGTCTGCTCATCTTCAGTAGATGTTACCTTGACTCGTCTGCTCATCTTCAGTAGATGTTACCTTGACTCGTCTGCTCATCTTCAGTAGATGTTACCTTGACTCGTCATCTTCAGTAGATGTTACCTTGACTCGTCATCTTCAGTAGATGTTACCTTGACTCGTCATCTTCAGTAGATGTTACCTTGACTCGTCTGCTCATCTTCAGTAGATGTTACCTTGACTCGTCATCTTCAGTAGATGTTACCTTGACTCGTCTGGTCATCTTCAGTAGATGTTACCTTGACTTGTCATCTTCAGTAGATGTTACCTTGACTTGTCATCTTCAGTAGATGTTACCTTGACTCGTCATCTTCAGTAGATGTTACCTTGACTCGTCTGGTCATCTTCAGTAGATGTTACCTTGACTCGTCTGGTCATCTTCAGTAGATGTTACCTTGACTCGTCTGGTCATCTTCAGTAGATGTTACCTTGACTCGTCTGCTCATCTTCAGTAGATGTTACCTCGACTCGTCTGGTCATCTTCAGTAGATATTACCTTGACTCGTCTGGTCATCTTCAGTAGATGCTACCTTGACTCGTCTGGTCATCTTCAGTAGATGTTACCTTGACTCATCTGGTCATCTTCAGTAGATGTTACCTTGACTCATCTGGTCATCTTCAGTAGATGTTACCTTGACTCGTCTGGTCATCTTCAGTAGATGTTACCTCGACTCGTCTGGTCATCTTCAGTAGATATTACCTTGACTCGTCTGGTCATCTTCAGTAGATGCTACCTTGACTCGTCTGGTCATCTTCAGTAGATGTTACCTTGACTCGTCTGGTCATCTTCAGTAGATGTTACCTTGACTCGTCTGCTCATCTTCAGTAGATGTTACCTCGACTCTTCTGCTCATCTTCAGTAGATGTTACCTCGACTTGTCATCTTCAGTAGATGTTACCTTGACTCGTCTGGTCATCTTCAGTAGATGTTACCTTGACTTGTCATCTTCAGTAGATGTTACCTTGACTCGTCTGGTCATCTTCAGTAGATGTTACCTTGACTCGTCTGGTCATCTTCAGTAGATGTTACCTTGACTCGTCTGGTCATCTTCAGTAGATGTTACCTTGACTTGTCATCTTCAGTAGATGTTACCTTGACTCGTCTGGTCATCTTCAGTAGATGCTACCTTGACTCGTCTGGTCATTTTCAGTAGATGTTACCTTGACTTGTCTGGTCACCTTCAGTAGATGTTACCTTGACTTTTCTGCTCATCTTCAGTAGATTTTACCTTGACTTGTCATCTTCAGTAGATGTTACCTTGACTCGTCTGGTCATCTTCAGTAGATGTTACCTTGACTCGTCCGGTCATCTTCAGTAGATGTTACCTTGACTTGTCATCTTCAGTAGATGTTACCTTGACTCGTCCGGTCATCTTCAGTAGATGTTACCTTGACTTGTCTGGTCATCTTCAGTAGATGTTACCTTGACTTTTCATCTTCAGTAGATGTTACCTTGACTCGTCTGGTCATCTTCAGTAGATGTTACCTTGACTCGTCTGGTCATCTTCAGTAGATGTTACCTTGACTCGTCCGGTCATCTTCAGTAGATGTTACCTTGACTTGTCATCTTCAGTAGATGTTACCTTGACTTGTCATCTTCAGTAGATGTTACCTTGACTCGTCTGGTCATCTTCAGTAGATGTTACCTTGACTCGTCCGGTCATCTTCAGTAGATGTTACCTTGACTTGTCATCTTCAGTAGATGTTACCTTGACTTGTCATCTTCAGTAGATGTTACCTTGACTTGTCATCTTCAGTAGATGTTACCTTGACTCGTCTGGTCATCATCAGTAGATGCTACCTTGACTTGTCTGGTCATCATCAGTAGATGTTACCTTGACTTGTCATCTTCAGTAGATGTTACCTTGACTTGTCATCTTCAGTAGATGTTACCTTGACTCGTCTGGTCATCGTCAGTAGATGCTACCTTGACTTGTCTGGTCATCATCAGTAGATGTTACCTCGACTCGTCTGGTCATCTTCAGTAGATGTTACCTTGTCTGGTCATCTTCAGTAGATGTTACCTCGACTCGTCTGGTCATCTTCAGTAGATGTTACCTTGACTCGTCATCTTCAGTAGATGTTACCTTGACTCGTCTGGTCATCTTCAGTAGATGTTACCTCGACTCGTCTGGTCATCTTCAGTAGATGTTACCTTGACTTGTCTGCTCATCTTCAGTAGATGCTACCTCGACTCGTCTGGTCATCTTCAGTAGATGTTACCTCGACTCGTCTGGTCATCTTCAGTAGATGTTACCTCGACTCGTCTGGTCATCTTCAGTAGATGTTACCTTGACTTGTCATCTTCAGTAGATGTTACCTTGACTCGTCTGGTCATCTTCAGTAGATGTTACCTTGACTTGTCATCTTCAGTAGATTTTACCTTGACTTGTCATCTTCAGTAGATGTTACCTCGACTCGTCTGGTCATCTTCAGTAGATGTTACCTTGACTTGTCATCTTCAGTAGATGTTACCTTGACTTGTCATCTTCAGTAGATGTTACCTTGACTTGTCATCTTCAGTAGATGTTACCTCGACTCGTCTGGTCATCTTCAGTAGATGTTACCTTGACTCGTCTGCTCATCTTCAGTAGATGTTACCTTGACTCATCTGGTCATCTTCAGTAGATATTACCTTGACTCGTCTGGTCATCTTCAGTAGATGCTACCTTGACTCGTCTGGTCATCTTCAGTAGATGTTACCTCGACTTGTCTGCTCATCTTCAGTAGATGTTACCTTGACTCGTCTGGTCATCTTCAGTAGATGTTACCTTGACTCGTCTGGTCATCTTCAGTAGATGTTACCTTGACTCGTCTGGTCATCTTCAGTAGATGTTACCTTGACTTGTCTGCTCATCTTCAGTAGATGTTACCTTGACTCGTCTGCTCATCTTCAGTAGATGTTACCTTGACTCGTCTGGTCATCTTCAGTAGATGTTACCTTGACTTGTCTGCTCATCTTCAGTAGATGTTACCTCGACTCGTCTGGTCATCTTCAGTAGATGTTACCTCGACTCGTCTGGTCATCTTCAGTAGATGTTACCTTGACTCGTCATCTTCAGTAGATGTTACCTTGACTCGTCTGGTCATCTTCAGTAGATGTTACCTTGACTTGTCATCTTCAGTAGATGTTACCTTGACTCGTCTGCTCATCTTCAGTAGATGTTACCTTGACTCGTCTGGTCATCTTCAGTAGATGTTACCTTGACTCGTCTGGTCATCTTCAGTAGATGTTACCTTGACTCGTCTGGTCATCTTCAGTAGATGTTACCTTGACTCGTCTGCTCATCTTCAGTAGATATTACCTTGACTCGTCTGGTCATCTTCAGTAGATGTTACCTTGACTCGTCTGGTCATCTTCAGTAGATGTTACCTTGACTCGTCTGGTCATCTTCAGTAGATGTTACCTTGACTCGTCTGGTCATCTTCAGTAGATGTTACCTCGACTCGTCTGCTCATCTTCAGTAGATGTTACCTCGACTCGTCTGGTCATCTTCAGTAGATGTTACCTTGACTTGTCATCTTCAGTAGATGTTACCTTGACTCGTCTGGTCATCTTCAGTAGATGCTACCTTGACTCGTCTGGTCATCTTCAGTAGATGTTACCTTGACTCGTCCGGTCATCTTCAGTAGATGTTACCTTGACTTGTCATCTTCAGTAGATGTTACCTTGACTTGTCATCTTCAGTAGATGTTACCTTGACTCGTCTGGTCATCTTCAGTAGATGTTACCTTGACTCGTCCGGTCATCTTCAGTAGATGTTACCTTGACTTGTCATCTTCAGTAGATGTTACCTTGACTTGTCATCTTCAGTAGATGTTACCTTGACTTGTCATCTTCAGTAGATGTTACCTTGACTTGTCATCTTCAGTAGATGTTACCTTGACTCGTCTGGTCATCATCAGTAGATGCTACCTTGACTTGTCTGGTCATCATCAGTAGATGTTACCTTGACTTGTCATCTTCAGTAGATGTTACCTTGACTTGTCATCTTCAGTAGATGTTACCTTGACTCGTCTGGTCATCGTCAGTAGATGCTACGTTGACTTGTCTGGTCATCATCAGTAGATGTTACCTCGACTCGTCTGGTCATCTTCAGTAGATGTTACCTTGTCTGGTCATCTTCAGTAGATGTTACCTCGACTCGTCTGGTCATCTTCAGTAGATGTTACCTTGACTCGTCATCTTCAGTAGATGTTACCTTGACTCGTCTGGTCATCTTCAGTAGATGCTACCTCGACTCGTCTGGTCATCTTCAGTAGATGTTACCTTGACTTGTCTGCTCATCTTCAGTAGATGCTACCTCGACTCGTCTGGTCATCTTCAGTAGATGTTACCTCGACTCGTCTGGTCATCTTCAGTAGATGTTACCTCGACTCGTCTGGTCATCTTCAGTAGATGTTACCTTGACTTGTCATCTTCAGTAGATGTTACCTTGACTCGTCTGGTCATCTTCAGTAGATGTTACCTTGACTTGTCATCTTCAGTAGATTTTACCTTGACTTGTCATCTTCAGTAGATGTTACCTCGACTCGTCTGGTCATCTTCAGTAGATGTTACCTTGACTTGTCATCTTCAGTAGATGTTACCTTGACTTGTCATCTTCAGTAGATGTTACCTTGACTTGTCATCTTCAGTAGATGTTACCTCGACTCGTCTGGTCATCTTCAGTAGATGTTACCTTGACTCGTCTGCTCATCTTCAGTAGATGTTACCTTGACTCATCTGGTCATCTTCAGTAGATATTACCTTGACTCGTCTGGTCATCTTCAGTAGATGCTACCTTGACTCGTCTGGTCATCTTCAGTAGATGTTACCTCGACTTGTCTGCTCATCTTCAGTAGATGTTACCTTGACTCGTCTGGTCATCTTCAGTAGATGTTACCTTGACTCGTCTGGTCATCTTCAGTAGATGTTACCTTGACTCGTCTGGTCATCTTCAGTAGATGTTACCTTGACTTGTCTGCTCATCTTCAGTAGATGTTACCTTGACTCGTCTGCTCATCTTCAGTAGATGTTACCTTGACTCGTCTGGTCATCTTCAGTAGATGTTACCTTGACTTGTCTGCTCATCTTCAGTAGATGTTACCTCGACTCGTCTGGTCATCTTCAGTAGATGTTACCTCGACTCGTCTGGTCATCTTCAGTAGATGTTACCTTGACTCGTCATCTTCAGTAGATGTTACCTTGACTCGTCTGGTCATCTTCAGTAGATGTTACCTTGACTTGTCATCTTCAGTAGATGTTACCTTGACTCGTCTGCTCATCTTCAGTAGATGTTACCTTGACTCGTCTGGTCATCTTCAGTAGATGTTACCTTGACTCGTCTGGTCATCTTCAGTAGATGTTACCTTGACTCGTCTGGTCATCTTCAGTAGATGTTACCTTGACTCGTCTGCTCATCTTCAGTAGATGTTACCTTGACTCGTCTGCTCATCTTCAGTAGATGTTACCTTGACTCGTCTGGTCATCTTCAGTAGATGTTACCTTGACTCGTCTGGTCATCTTCAGTAGATGTTACCTTGACTCGTCTGGTCATCTTCAGTAGATGTTACCTTGACTCGTCTGGTCATCTTCAGTAGATGTTACCTCGACTCGTCTGCTCATCTTCAGTAGATGTTACCTTGACTCGTCATCTTCAGTAGATGTTACCTTGACTCGTCTGGTCATCTTCAGTAGATGTTACCTTGACTCGTCTGGTCATCTTCAGTAGATGTTACCTTGACTCGTCTGGTCATCTTCAGTAGATGTTACCTCGACTCGTCTGCTCATCTTCAGTAGATGTTACCTTGACTCGTCATCTTCAGTAGATGTTACCTTGACTCGTCTGGTCATCTTCAGTAGATGTTACCTTGACTCGTCATCTTCAGTAGATGTTACCTCGACTCGTCTGCTCATCTTCAGTAGATGTTACCTCGACTCTTACTCTCTATAATCAAGTATGATGAAGTATTTTACTCTCTATTATCAAGTATGATGAATATTTTTTCTCTTTATTATCACATATGATGAAGTATTTTTACTCTCTATTATCAAGTATGATAGAATATTTTTACTCTCTATTATCAAGTATGATGAAGTATTTTTACTCTCTATTATCAAGTATGATGAAGTATTTTTACTCTCTATTATCAAGTATGATGAAGTATTTTACTCTCTATTATCAAGTATGATGAATATTTTTTCTCTTTATTATCACATACGATTAAGTATTTTTACTCTCTATTATCAAGTATGATAGAATATTTTTACTCTCTATTATCAAGTATGATGAAGTATTTTTACTCTCTATTATCAAGTATGATGAAGTATTTTTACTCTCTATTATCAAGTATGATGAAGTATTTTTACTCTCTATTATCAAGTATGATGAAGTATTTTTACTCTCTATTATCAAGTATGATGAAGTATTTTTACTCTCTATTATCAAGTAGGATTTAATATTTTTACTCTCTATAATCAAGTAGGATGAAGTATTTTTACTCTCTATTATCAAGTATGATGAATATTTTTACTCTCTATTATCAAGTATGATGAAGTATTTTTACTCTCTATAATCAAGTAGGATGAAATATTTTTACTCTCTATTATCAAGTATGATTTAGTATTTTTACTCTCTATTATCAAGTATGATGAATATTTTTACTCTCTATTATCAAGTATGATGAAGTATTTTTACTCTCTATTATCAAGTATGATTTAGTATTTTTACTCTCTATTATCAAGTATGATTTAGTATTTTTACTCTCTATAATCAAGTAGGATGAAGTATTTTTACTCTCTATTATCAAGTACGATGAATATTTTTACTCTCTATTATCAAGTATGATGAAGTATTTTTACTCTCTATTATCAAGTATGATTTAGTATTTTTACTCTCTATAATCAAGTAGGATGAAGTATTTTTACTGTCTATTATCAAGTATGATGAATATTTTTACTCTCTATTATCAAGTATGATGAAGTATTTTTACTCTCTATTATCAAGTATGATGAAGTATTTTTACTCTCTATAATCAAGTAGGATGAAATATTTTTACTCTCTATTATCAAGTATGATTTAGTATTTTTACTCTCTATTATCAAGTATGATGAATATTTTTACTCTCTATTATCAAGTATGATGAAGTATTTTTACTCTCTATTATCAAGTATGATTTAGTATTTTTACTCTCTATTATCAACTATGATGAAGTATTTTTACTCTCTATTATCAAGTATGATGAAGTATTTTTACTCTCTATTATCAAGTATGATTTAGTATTTTTACTCTCTATAATCAAGTAGGATGAAGTATTTTTACTCTCTATTATCAAGTATGATGAATATTTTTACTCTCTATTATCAAGTATGATGAATATTTTTACTCTCTATTATCAAGTATGATGAAGTATTTTTACTCTCTATAATCAAGTAGGATGAAATATTTTTACTCTCTATTATCAAGTATGATTTAGTATTTTTACTCTCTATTATCAAGTATGATGAATATTTTTACTCTCTATTATCAAGTATGATGAAGTATTTTTACTCTCTATTATCAAGTATGATTTAGTATTTTTACTCTCTATAATCAAGTAGGATGAAGTATTTTTACTCTCTATTATCAAGTATGATGAATATTTTTACTCTCTATTATCAAGTATGATGAAGTATTTTTACTCTCTATTATCAAGTATGATTTAGTATTTTTACTCTCTATAATCAAGTAGGATGAAGTATTTTTAATCTCTATTATCAAGTATGATGAAGTATTTGTACTCTCTATTATCAAGTACAATGAAGTATTCTGATTCTATATTTACAGTGTTCTATTTTTACTCTCTATTATCATGTATGATGAAGTATTTTTACTCTCTATTATCAAGTATGATGAAGTATTTTTACTCTCTATTATCAAGTATGATGAATATTTTTACTCTCTATTATCAAGTATGATGAAGTATTTTTACTCTCTATTATCAAGTATGATGAATATTTTTACTCTCTATTATCAAGTATGATGAAGTATTTTTACTCTATTATCAAGTATGATTTAGTATTTTTACTCTCTATAATCAAGTAGGATGAAGTATTTTTACTCTCTATTATCAAGTATGATGAATATTTTTACTCTCTATTATCAAGTATGATGAAGTATTTTTACTCTCTATTATCAAGTATGATGAATATTTTTACTCTCTATTATCAAGTATGATGAATATTTTTACTCTCTATTATCAAGTATGATTTAGTATTTTTACTCTCTATGATCAAGTAGGATGAAGTATTTTTAATCTCTATTATCAAGTATGATGAAGTATTGGTACTCTCTATTATCAAGTACAATGAAGTATTCTGATTCTATATTTACAGTGTTCTATTTTTACTCTCTATTATCATGTATGATGAAGTATTTTACTCTCTATAATCAAGTAGGATGAAATCATTTCACTCTCTATTATCAAGTATAAGGAAGTATTTTTACTCTCTATTATCAAGTATGATTTAGTATTTGTACTCTCTATTATCAAGTACAATGAAGTATTCTGATTCTATATTTACAGTGTTGTATTTTTACTCTCTATTATCATGTATGATGACGTATTTTTACTCTCTATTATCATGTATGATGAAGTATTTTACTCTCTTTTATCATGTATGATGAAGTATTTTACTCTCTTTTATCATGTATGATGAAGTATTTTACTCTCTTTTATCATGTATGATGACGTATTTTTACTCTCTATTATCATGTATGATGAAGTATTTTACTCTCTTTTATCATGTATGATGAAGTATTTTACTCTCTGTTATCATGTATGATGACGTATTTTTACTCTCTATTATCATGTATGATAAAGTATTTTACTCTCTTTTATCATGTATGATGAAGTATTTCTACTCTCTGTTATCATGTATGATGAAGTATTTCTACTCTCTGTTATCATGTTTGATGAAGTATTTTTTCTCAAGTATTATTTAACGATACTTGTGAAATGACATGTTTGTACTTTCATTCAACTGACTTGTGAAGACAAAACAAAGTTAACGTTTAGTCCAATAAACTAAAAGTAAAATGTGTGTATTATCCACGTGACATTTGAAAATGAAGTTCTATTGACTAGTATTGAGTACTTTTGATGTGTAAATGTTGCTTTAGTTAAGAGAAAACCTTGAACAGATGATTCATTTGAGTCAAGTATGACTCCAGTGTGTTCTTCAAGAAGCACGCCGGGGCTGATGGGAAATCTCCTCCCCCAACACTGACACTCATGGGTTCAAGAGAACGATAGGAAGTGAACGTGTGGTTCGTTCAAGGTCTTTAATTCTGATTATTTACATTGATTTATGTGTTTTGATTACAAATAAACTATTTACGTCCATATATGGATTTCTGGAGTTTTTCTTGTAAGAACCTAATTTATAACTAAAGGAACGAAGACACGCAGACAAGAGCTTTGATGACATCAATCATCCAATAGTAGCTATTTACACTACACTATATACTACATACCATATATATATACTGTATATAAGGTGTAGTATTTTACTCTGTATTATCAAGTATGATGCAAGTATTTTTAATCTTTATTATCCCCTTTAATATATTGAAGTATTTGAATTCTATATTTATGGTGTAGTATTCCAATAGTAGCTATTTACACTACACTATATACTACATACCATATATATATACTGTATATAAGGTGTAGTATTTTACTCTGTATTATCAAGTATGATGCAAGTATTTTTAATCTTTATTATCCCCTTTAATATATTGAAGTATTTGAATTCTATATTTATGGTGTAGTATTCCAATAGTAGCTATTTACACTACACTATATACTACATACCATATATATATATAAGGTGTAGTATTTTACTCTGTATTATCAAGTATGATGCAAGTATTTTTAATCTTTATTATCCCCTTTAATATATTGAAGTATTTGAATTCTATATTTATGGTGTAGTATTCCAATAGTAGCTACATACAGTATATATATATATATATATATATATATATATATATTCATCTACACATCAGTGAATTGACTACTAAGTGTATCAAAAGTGTTTTAATTCTTTAATTTCAATGTAGTATTTTTACTCTCCATTATCAAGTACGATGAAGTATTTTTAATCTTTATCATCCCCTCTGATGAAGTATTTTAATTATATATCTACAGTGTAGTATTCGAATAGTAGCTACATACAGTATATATATACAGTACGTATACACATCAGTGAATTGACTACTGAGTATAAACTAAGACTCAATTATTTTAAATAAATTCTTCAATGTCACTAGTTTGTTATTTAATAATATTTTCTTCATATGTTTGACTTTTCAAAGCCTGACGTGTCAAGACTTTAAAATGTTTAAATCACGACGATAAAACGTTGTTGTTCTAGAGGAAAACACGAGTTTCTAAAGATGTGGTCATAATGTTGATGTGTTTATCTTTGGATGAGGTTCTAAGAGTCTCAGGCTGCAGATGGTTCTGATGGTTCTGATGGTCCATTCAAGCTGAACGAGCCTTGATCAGTGTAAATAGGATTAGAGGTTAAGACGCTGCTGCCTCAGGAGACTCTGGTGTCCAGTGTTTGTCTCCAAGCCTCGATCACTGAACCTTCTACGAGGATTAGACTGGAAATCTTCATCCATTTCTTCTCCATTTAACCTTCTCAGTAAAAGTTACTATTTTTGGAGGTTGATACCAAAAATTCAAGCGTATGTTTTCCCTGAATTACGAATTGTATGTTGTTGTTTGATTTGATTGTTTCTACTGGTGTTTTTTCCTGAATTATGAAGATACTTTAAAATCCTGCACAAACCATTTACTTTGTGCTCAGTTAGAAATATATATTTATGAGTAAATATTTCATTTTTTGTCTGAACTGATGTTTATCCTGAATTATCACAATATTTTATTGTCATTTTTACGTTTGTTTTCAAATACGTCTACACATATACTCTATATATGTTGACTTCGTCAAGAAACATCATTTATTCAACAGGAACCTTCAGACTCATCTTTTATTTACATTTTAAAAACTGTAATGAAAATGACAAACAGATTTTAGTCACTGAAAATGGTTCATGGATGGATGGATGACTTTACCGCTTAATCCCTTCAACTGTTCACAGCACTAACTAACTGTTCACTGCACTAACTAACTGTTCACGGCACTAACTAACTGTTCACGGCACTAACTAACTGTTCACTGCACTAACTAACTGTTCACTGCACTAACTAACTGTTCACAGCACTAACTAACTGTTCACTGCACTAACTAACTGTTCAAGGTACTAACTAACTGTTCACTGCACTAACTAACCGTTCACTGCACTAACTAACTGTTCACGGTACTAACTAACTGGTCACTGCACTAACTAACCGTTCACTGCACTAACTAACTGTTCACGGCACTAACTGTTCACAGCACTAACTAACTGTTCACTGCACTAACTAACCGTTCACTGCACTAACTAACTGTTAACTGCACTAACTAACTGTTCACGGCACTAACTAACTGTTCACGGCACTAACTGTTCACAGCACTAACTAACTGTTCACTGCACTAACTAACCGTTCACTGCACTAACTAACTGTTCACTGCACTAACTAACCGTTCACGGCACTAACTAACCGTTCACTGCACTAACTAACTGTTAACTGCACTAACTAACTGTTCACGGCACTAACTAACCGTTCACTGCACTAACTAAGTAAGTTATTTTACACTCATGGAGAAAAACAAAAATGAACCAAAGCGTTAATAAATCATGTCAAAGTAACAACATTGTAATTAATCAAAGAGGAAATAAACAAAAATAGTTGCATTTTATTTTTGTTTTGATAAAAATCTGTAATAATGTTTGTTTTAATTAATAAACGAAAATTTCCAGGCAACTAAATGAAGTTTTTAGGTTTTTTTACGGTGTTTATGGAGTAAACGGTGAAAATACTTGCAGTTTTCACAAAGTTTTGTTGTGTTTTCTACCTCACACACTTGTTTATCCCGCAGTAAACACACATTTTATTGTCATTTTCACGTTTGTTTTCAGACACGTCTAGACATATATTCGTCAGGAAACATCATTTATTCAACAGGAACCTTCACATCATCTTTTATTTACATTTTAAAAACTGTAATAAAAATGACAAACAGATTTTAGTCACTGAAAAAATCCTGCTTTTCATGGTCATTGTTTTCTCATTTTTCTGTTTTTCGTTATCATTTCTTTCAGATTAAGATTTTTCCTGAAATTGGGATAATCCCAAAGAAGAGATGGATGGATGGATGGATGGATGGATGGATGGATGGATGGATGGATGGATGGATGGATGGATGGATGGATATATGGATATATGGATGGATGGATGGATGGATGGATGGATGGATGGATGGATGGATGGATGGATGGATGGATGGATGGATGGATGGATGGATGGATGGATGGATGGATGGATGGATGGTTGGATGGATGGATGGATGGATGGATGGATGGATGGATGGATGGATGGATGGATGGATGGATGGATGGATGGATGGATGGATGGATGGATGGATGGATGGATGGATGGATGGATGGATGGATGGATGGATGGATGGATGGATGGATGGATGGATGGATGGATGGATGGATGGTTGGATGGATGGATGGATGGATGGTTGGAGGGGTGGATGGATGGATGGATGGATGGATGGATGGATGGATGGATGGATGGATGGATGGATGGATGGATGGATGGATGGATGGATGGATGGATGGATGGATGGATGGATGGATGGATGGATGGATGGATGGTTGGATGGATGGATGGATGGATGGTTGGAGGGGTGGATGGATGGATGGATGGATGGATGGATGGATGGATGGATGGATGGATGGATGGATGGATGGATGGATGGATGGATGGATGGATGGATGGATGGATGGATGGATGGATGGATGGATGGATGACTTGTAATTTGTGTTTATCTTGCAGGATTTTTAAACATCTCAATAATTCTTCATCATTTTATAAATCATTTGATAAAAACATGTTTTTTTCGCCTCAAACTAATGTTTATTCTTAATTATTTACATACTTTGAATTTAATTCAGTACAAATATTATTTTGAGGAAAAGAAAGTTGTGTGTCTCGGTCGAAATTTCATTTAAAAAAAAATGATAAAATAACGAGAAAAATCAAATGTGCAAGAAAATCAGAAATATCTTGAAAACAAACACAATAAATACATATTTAAGCAAAACAAAAATAATCATCACGACAAAAATGAAAAAGTATTTTTTATTCTAAGCTAAAATAAAGCAGTTTTTAAACTAAAAATCTTCCTTCAGTTTGAGAGGAAACACGAGTTCCTGCTACTGGCCCTTTAAGAGATGTTTTGACTGCGCACGTGCTCAGTGGTTGACCGACAGTAACCTCAGCATCTCGTATAAAAACCAACTGAAGCAAAAAGAGAAACAGTTCGATCAGACGCACGCGCGGAAGTTCGGTGTCGGTTCTGTTCGTGTCTGGAGAAGATTCTTTAAACTCATGACAGGATTTTAGGAGAGTTTTGGACCGAGCTGGTGAGTTTTTAACCTTTTTTTTAATTCTGATTTAAGAGCTTCTTTGTTGGATTAACACCGAGATCTGTGGTTAGATCGAGGAACTCTCTCTTGATCAATCAATCAATCAATTAATCGATATTATTTTATTATCGCTTTAAAATCTATTTATTGTCATTTTTGATTTTTACAGAAAAAATATGCGAAGTTATTGATTTATTACTGAACCAAGGTTACGACTGTTTCCGGTGAAGAGATCGACAACTAAGTGCTAAAGATTCTTCGTTTGTGTGATTTATCGATTAATTGTTATCGATAAAAACAAAAAAATAATCGACGATTGTTTTTGTTTTTCTTACTTCCATTGGTTTATGTGAAGCTAGAGACAATGCTGCGAAGCGTTTCCGGCTGAACGAGTTACACAATAAAAGTCGCCTTTGTTAACCACTGTAAAACGAGCATTTAACCTACTATTTTCACAACCACTTTTTCGAAGCTGATTTAATTTCAACAATATGCTAATATTTATTATTTATTCAACTGTATTGGTAAAAATTCGAGTCATAAAATGTATGCTTCCCTTTACTTCCGCCGTCAGTTCTGGCGATTGACGTGTGTTTTTTTTTGGGTCAGCATCAAAGCAGAAAGAGTGACCGAGAGTAACCTCAGGAACAATGAAACAAACAACAAACACACATTTTACGAGTGTTTACCTGCAGCAACTTACACACAAACAACAACCACAATAAACATTTAAATCTGATTTGAAACCGTGTCGTTGTTCGTCCGTCATAACGGTAATAACGCGACACGACAACAGGATTAAAACGATCGCATTTGTTCACGTTTTCGTCTTTAATTCGTGACATTCGTGACGTTAAAATAAAGAAATAAATGTCGTTATTTTAACGTCACGTTTAGACGCAGAAAACCTCCATCGATGAATCCACGTCCACAGATTTAATCGAACTTTAAATCTTTTTATTCCAATGAAACGTCTTCGTGTTTTATTCCCGATCGATCGATGTCGACCGAGGGTCTAATTTTAGAGGATATCCGTGCGACGATGTATGAACGCGTGCACGTGAGCGAGAGTTGATGGTAAACAAGTATTGAAAAAAGAAAAAAATACCTCGGTTTGGCCGCCGGGGGCGCACTAGCTCTGCACCATTTGTTCTGCATCAAAGTCAACACAGTTGTTTTTCTTGTAAAAAATATTGCAATATTTCCTGGTTATGACGCTTTAAAGGATAAGAATATGATGAGACGAATACTGAGGTTCTGTAGATACTAGATCTGAGCTTCACTGAAGCGCCTTTTGTTCTTGTTGCTGCTGTGACTCGTCGACGGTGAAGGAAAATCGGCCTCGAGTTAATTAAACTTATATTTTTGTGTTTAAACCAGTTCTTTAAATGAAATAATAAGTCAAATGGAAGATGATGTAATGGGTTCGAATACATCAGTGTGTTGAGCTTTTATGGAGACACTTGGAAAACCAATAATTACATTTTATTTAAAGTGAAAATGTGTTTTTAATCATGTATTAAATCTTGTGTTTCTACCTGTTGTGTGGAGGAAGAGATCGAGCGAGTGAAGGGATTCAAGCGATGATTGTTTGATTGATTGACATGCGTCAGAATGAGTAGATTAGGGAGATTAAATCGATCAATCGTCATGATTGACTCTTGTGTCTTTGACTGTGACATCATCGACACCTTGTTGTTGTTCGTCTGGATCCTGATGAGATTCATTCTGGAGTCGAACACTCGACAGGTTCAACTTCAAATGATTGATTTAAGATCACTAAACAAATATTGATTAATCATCTTTTTAAAGTTGAAATCTTCTCCTCCACGAGTGAAGATACTTTTTTAATCGTAAAAAACAATTTCAGTTGTTTCCGGATCTGTGTTTTTTCTTTTTTCTTCTCTTCCCGTCAGTTGTGTAGTTTGGATGTAACGCGACCTTTGGATCTGGGTTTACTGAACCAGAACAATCTGAGCTTCGTTCCTACTGATCGGTTCTTTGTTCGTGAGGTCGTACGATTAGAAGCTCCTCTGATTTAATGTAGTTTTTATACCTCAGATTTTTAGGAATATTTGACTCCGATCGGGTGAGTCTTTTAAAATCTCTTATGAAATGTGTTGTTTTTCAACTATAATCAAACAATTTTCAACTATAATCAAACAATTTTCATCTATAATCAAACAATTTTCAACTATAATCAAACAATTTTCAACTATAATCAAACAATTTTCAACTATAATCAAACAATTTTCAACTATAATCAAACAATTTTCAACTATAATCAAACAATTTTCCACTATAATCAAACAATTTTCAACTATAATCAAACAATTTTCAACTATAAACAAACTATTTTCAACTATAATCAAACAATTTTCAACTGTAATCAAACAATTTTCAACTTTAATCAAACAATTTTCAACTATAATCACACAATTTTCAACTATAATCAAACAATTTTCAACTATAAACAAACAATTTTCAACTGTAATCAAACAATTTTCAACTATAATCAAACAATTTTCAACTTTAATCAAACAATTTTCAACTATAATCAAACAATTTTCAACTATAATCAAACAATTTTCAACTATAATCAAACAATTTTCAACTATAATCAAACAATTTTCAACTTTAATCAAACAATTTTCAACTATAATCAAACAATTTTCAACTATAATCAAACAATTTTCAACTTTAATCAAACAATTTTCAACTATAATCAAACAATTTTCAACTATAATCAAACAATTTTCAACTATAATCAAACAATTTTCAACTATAATCAAACAATTTTCACCTATAATCAAACAATTTTCAACTTTAATCAAACAATTTTCAACTATAATCAATCAATTTTCAACTTTAATCAAACAATTTTCAACTAGAATCAATCAATTTTCAACTTTAATCAAACAATTTTCAACTATAATCAAACAATGAAATGTGTTGTTTTTAAAAGCGTCTAAAACCAACATTTCCTGCAGTGTTTCCAGTGTTTTTCTCTTGTTGTTTGTCTTGTTATATTCTGAGGATGATTCTCTCTGATCCACAGCCAGGAGTTGCTCGAGTCGACAGCAACATGACCGTCTCCACTCAGCTTGGTTTACTCCTCTGGAAGAACTTCACGTACCGGAGGAGACAAACCGTGAGTTTCACGTTAAATTCAAAGCCATTTTCGGGTTATACTTAGTTTTATATCATCAAGATTTGTTTCCGTTTTTTAAAGTGTTTCAAATGTTTAATCTTGTTTGAATCAAACTTTAATTCTTAAAATCAAAACATTTTCATACGTTTAAATGTGTATTTCTACATTTAAATACAGCTATTTTAAGTCTGTTTTCGACGGAATGTATCGGAAATTTTAAAGTTTTAAAGCGTGTATAAAAATGTGACGTAAACTGTAAACTCAGCACTATTTTCGGTGAGTTTGCCGAATGTATCTGACATTTTGAAAGTGTCTCACATTTTATTAATAACATAACATTTTATTTTAGCGCAGCTACTTTAGCTCAGTTTGCTAAGAAACTTATCTGACATTTAAGTGTGTATTTTTTATGACTTAAAATGTTTTTGTAACACAGATTTTTACCTTTTTTTTTAAATAACACAAAATAACTTGAGTGATTAAAAATGTATTTTTTATTATCACAAAATGTTGGTTTAGGAAAAGCTTTTTAAATTAAGTTTTGCTGGGAAATGTATTTAAAATTGTAAAAGTGTCTTAAATGTTATTTTTTATAACAATACTTTTTAGTTTAAGGCAGTTTGCTATGTATGTGACATTTAGGAAGTTAGCCTGTTAGCTCATCGTAGCGGTTGCTAATTGCTAACTCACTCGTTAGCATCAAGCAGCTAGCTAAACATCGATGCTAAGCTAATGTAGCGTGTCTTCAATACTCCTAAAATACTTGTTAATCCTGCGGTTAAAATTCATCGTCGTGTGAGATCATTTATTGTGAAACATTTTAATTCTTGGAAAATGTTTCTACATAACTTTTATTGGCTAATCTCAGAAAGAAAAAAAAACCCTCCATGAGTCAACATGTTCTTCGTGGACTTCCAGTAACGCTGCGTGTTCTGACCACGCACTGGAGTTCATGTAAATACCAGACGTGACGGTCACTTCCCCCGCGGGGTCACTCAGGCGGGGTCACTCAGACGGGGTCACTCAGACGGGGTCACTCAGACGGGGTCACTCGACGCCCTCATATGCATACAGTCGCTTCTTTTGTCCTTCGAGAGGCGGCGGCGTCTCCAAGTGACGTCCGTCTGCGACACAAGAATACAGTGGAGTTAAAGCAGACGCAGCAGATGGACTCGTGCGGTTCTTTGTCTGAAGTCTAGTGACCCGTGTGTTGACTTGTGGGTGGATTATAGTCTCGCTCCAGATGACCAGTGCTGTGTCTCAAATACTTATTTTAGTGTACTAGAAGTTAGTATCATCAGGATAGTGTACGTACTAACTAGTAACTAATCCTCCACAGATAGTATGTCTCAAACATACTTCTCTTAGTATACTAGAAGTTAGTATCATCAGGATAGTGTACGTACTAACTAGTAACTAATCCTCCACAGATAGTATGTCTCAAACATACTTCTCTTAGTATACTAGAAGTTAGTATCATCAGGATAGTGTACGTACTAACTAGTAACTAATCCTCCACAGATAGTATGTCTCAAATACTTCTTTTAGTGTACTAGAAGTTAGTATCATCAGGATAGTGTACGTACTAACTAGTAACTAATCCTCCACAGATAGTATGTCTCAAACATACTTCTCTTAGTATACTAGAAGTTAGTATCATCAGGATAGTGTACGTACTAACTAGTAACTAATCCTCCACAGATAGTATGTCTCAAATACTTCTTTTAGTGTACTAGAAGTTAGTATCATCAGGATAGTGTACGTACTAACTAGTAACTAATCCTCCACAGATAGTATGTCTCAAATACTTCTCTTAGTATACTAGAAGTTAGTATCATCAGGATAGTGTACGTACTAACTAGTAACTAATCCTCCACAGATAGTATGTCTCAAACATACTTCTCTTAGTATACTAGAAGTTAGTATCATCAGGATAGTGTACATACTAACTAGTAACTAATCCTCCACAGATAGTATGTCTCAAACATACTTCTCTTAGTATACTAGAAGTTAGTATCATCAGGATAGTGTACGTACTAACTAGTAACTAATCCTCCACAGATAGTATGTCTCAAACATACTTCTCTAAGTATACTAGAAGTTAGTATCATCAGGATAGTGTACGTACTAACTAGTAACTAATCCTCCACAGATAGTATGTCTCAAATCACATACTTCTCTTAGTATACTAGAAGTTAGTATCATCAGGATAGTGTACGTACTAACTAGTAACTAATCCTCCACAGATAGTATGTCTCAAATCACATACTTCTCTTAGTATACTAGAAGTTAGTATCATCAGGATAGTGTACGTACTAACTAGTAACTAATCCTCCACAGATAGTATGTCTCAAATCACATACTTCTCTTAGTATACTAGAAGTTAGTATCATCAGGATAGTGTACGTACTAACTAGTAACTAATCCTCCACAGATAGTATGTCTCAAATCACATACTTCTCTTAGTATACTAGAAGTTAGTATCATCAGGATAGTGTACGTACTAACTAGTAACTAATCCTCCACAGATAGTATGTCTCAAACATACTTCTCTTAGTATACTAGAAGTTAGTATGCATCAGGATAGTGTATGTACTAACTAGTAACTAATCCTCCACAGATAGTTTGTCTCAAATCAAACTCTGCTGCTACAAACTAACAGGAAATGACGCGACAGCTTCTTCTTCTACTACTATTTAACGATGATTTCAACCAGCTGTATGAACACTATCGCCACCTGCTGGCAGCACGTTTTGCAAGTTTGGAAGAAGAAATTAAAAAGAAATACGAGAATCGAAATATTTGCCAGATATTTACGCTGGTATCAGCAGCGAAGACGTGTTTATCCTCCTACTGCTGCTGAAAATACACCTGTACGTATATGAATATATATATATATATATATATATATATATATACGTAACTTCCGTTTAAACGTCACTAAGATGGAGCCATTTAGGGTGGTTAGTGACCATCGATCCATACTCAGTTTTGTGGGCGTTTTAGTTCCAATCTAGTGTGTATGGAGCACTAACTACATTTACATACTAAGAATTGAGACGCACTTACGCACTTAAAATACTATCTTTGAGTACGCTAGTATGCGATTTGAGACACATCACACACGTCTAAACTTGTGTTTTCGTTCTTGGAAAATCCCATTGATTTTTCTAGATACTTAAACCAACATCGTGAAACTAGTACGAGTTCGATCCGTTCGTTTTAACTGATCGATATTTTCCTTAAAGAGTTTTATTTTGAAATGAAATGTTTTCAATCTTTTTTCTTTCAGGTCCAGTTTGTGATCGAGCTGATCTGGCCTCTGTTCATCTTCTTCATCCTCATCTCGGTGCGGATGCACTACCCTGCCTACGAGCAGCACCAATGTGAGTGTCGGGGACCCACAGATATAAAAGTGTGAAAAAACATGTCGTTCCGGTAGATTAAAAAAGATCCGAAAATAGGAAGTTTCACAGGAAAGTTCTCGATTTAAACACACAAGTTTCTCTGTAACTTCAATGTATTGATCGACTTTCATTTGTCAATATTGGTTCCGGGTCATGAGGCCATTTGATTTGGATGAACTTTTCAACGTTTGTTTAAAAATGAAGGTTTAGCTAAACTTCTGGTTAAGATAACATTTTATTTTTTTAACTGTAAAAGCCTCGTCAGGGAGTTTAAACTATTTTTAATTCATCATATAAATGACACCAGAATATATATGTTTAAAGGTGACGCATGTTTTATGACATAAAAATGTTAGTTGAGCGAAGTTATTTCATAATATCTTACATTTAAAACTGTTTACGTCATTAATATAGATTTTAAACACAGCTATTTTAAGTCTATTTTCGATGGAATGTAACGGAATTTTAAAAGTTTTAAACTGTATAGAAAAATGTGACGTAAACTGTAACGAAATTTGAAAGTGTCTTAACATTTATTTCTTATAACAAAAAATGTTAGTTTAGCACAGTTTGCTATGTATCTGACATTTAGGAAGTTAGCCTGTTAGCTCATTGTAGCGGTTGCTAGTCGCTAACTTACTTGTTAGCATCAAGCAGCTAGCTAAACATTGATGCTAAGCTAATGTTGCGTGTCTTCAATACTCCTAAAATACTTGTTAATCCTGTGGTTTGTGAAACATTTGGACCATTTTTAACGGCGTCGGCGTCTTCATGTTTGCAGGTCACTTCCCGAACAAGGCCATGCCCTCGGCGGGAACGCTGCCCTGGGTCCAGGGGATCATCTGCAACGCCAACAACCCTTGCTTTCGTCATCCCACCCCGGGAGAGAGTCCCGGCGTGGTCGGCAACTTCGACGATTCCATGTGAGTCGTCGCGACGAAAACCGCGTCGACGTCGATGTTTAATCGTTTTTCTCTGAATCTCAGAATCTCTCGTTTGTTCAACGACGCCAAGAAGATCCTGCTGTACTCGCAGAACGACAGGAGCCTGGACGGATACAAAGGACTCCTGAGGGCCTTGAAGAAGATGCAGAGAAACACTGCTCGTGAGCACCTTCGATAACTAGTTGTTTATTTAGTTATCAACACACAAGATATTTTCATTTTCACCTAATGATCCTGTTGTGACATCAATGGGCGAGTGTGTCGAGTGTGTCGAGTGTGTCGAGTGTGTCGAGTGTGTCGAGTGTGTCGAGTGTGTCGAGGGTGTCGAGGGTGTGACCGCCTCGTTCTTATCACTGCCCGGCAGAACTCAAAGGGTCTCAAAGAGCCTCAAAAGGGCCTCCTATCCCAGGAGCCACCGAGCGTTCCACTTTACAACGCTCTAAAGTTACACGTCAATGGAGAACGAAAACGTTCCCTCCTTCTATTATACCAGATACAAGAGTCTTTCAACAGAATTTTCAACTGAAATCAAACAATTTTCAACTATAATCAAACATTTTCAACTATAATCAAACAATTTTCAACTTTAATCAAACAATTTTCAACTATAATCAAACTATTTTCAACTATAATCAAACAATTCTCAACTATAATCAAACAATTTTCAACTATAATCAAACAATTCTCAACTATAATCAAACAATTCTCAACTATAATCACCAATTTTCAACTATAACCCAACAATTTTCAACTATAACCCAACAATTCTCAACTGTAATCAAACAATTTTCAACTATAATCAACCAATTTTCAACTATAATCACCAATTTTCAACTATAATCAACCAATTTTCAACTATAATCACCAATTTTCAACTGTAACCCAACATTTTCAACTATAATCAAACATTTTCAACTATAATCAAACAATTTTCAAATAAAATCAAACAATTTTCAACTATAACCCAACAATTTTCAACTATAATCAAACATTTTCAACTATAATCAAACATTTTCAACTATAATCAAACAATTTTCAACTATAACCCAACAATTCTCAACTATAATCAAACAATTTTCAACTATAATCACCAATTTTCAACTGTAATCAAACAATTCTCAACTGTAATCACCAATTTTCAAATAAAATCAAACAATTTTCAACTATAATCAAACAATTTTCAACTATAATCCAACAATTTTCAACTATAATCAAACAATTTTCAACTATATTATACTATATATTATCTTAAACAGAAGTTTAGTTAAACCTTCATTTTTAATCAAACATTGAAAAGTTCATCCAAATCAAATGACCTCATGACCCGGAACCAATATTGACAAATGAAAGTCGATCAATACATTGAAGTTACAGAGAAACTTGTGTGTAAAACGAAACTTTACAACTTTACAAAATACACTGTTTATCACTTTAGTCATTTAGTGTTACATGAGCTTCAGTCGTTTAATTGATACGAACAAAGATGTGATTGATCGTCTGGTCGGACAGAACCGGATCCTGAGGTGTGTTTAGCTTCGTGTGTGAACCTGCGCGTGTGTAGAAGTGTTGTTGTTGTGTTGTTGTTGTTGAATGTGTGACACGCGCTCAGGATCAAAGAGGACGAACGAGTCCTCGTCCACTTCCTGTCAGAGCGAGATCTCGTTCCTCAACGACGTGATGCTTCTGTTCCAGGCTTCAAGCTCAAGGACTTTCTCCGAGACAACGAGACTCTTTCCCACTTCCTGCACCACAACGCCTCGCTGCCCCGACACGCCCTGAAGCAGATCGTGGAGGCCGACGTCAACCTGGAGAAGGTGATCCTTGTTTGCAACGAAACACAAGCAGAGCCTTGTTTGAAGAAAGAAGAAGTTACATCAGTATCTTGTCCTTATATCAGTTTATGTAAAGCAGTAGAAACACAACAAGTAGAGTTTGTTCCACTAGTTTACATGTTTATTTAACAACTGAAACAACTATAATCAAACTATTTTCAACTATTATAAGAAAAATTCAACTAAAATCCATCTATTTATATCAGTACAATATCCTGACCTGTCAAGAGTCAAAAACTTTAAAAAAAAACACATCTTTTGTTCAAACAAAAACACTTTTTACACAATAATAATCAATAGAACTGATTAAATCTATGATTTTTTTATTTGGTACCAGTCCCTGGACCCGCTTGTTTACATGGTACTGGAGATCCTAGAGTCCCTGGTGCTGCTGAACCATCAGAAATACATACAATATATTCTCATATGTCGACAGATGTCAGTTTATATTGTGTGTAACAAAAGCTGCAGTTGCTTCGGTCACATGACTCGTCTCTCCTCACGTTGAAAAACACTTTACTGGGTCGAACGCTGGTCTCCAGACGAATGTTCTTCATCGATCCAGGTCCAGGAAGAGATGATGATAAAACATGTAACACACACGGGTCAAGGTCGTTCTGTCCATCAGTATCTCGGTGTCACCGGAACAAACATTTGTTCTGACCTCGCCGGACAGAACGTCTTGTGTTTGTTTGTGTTTGTTGGACACTCTCAGATCTTAGCTTCGCTCGTGGACGACATGTTTTCTCAAAACCTTCTCGTCTCCTCAGGTCCTGACCAAGGGCTTCGGGTTCCACCTCCGCGACCTTTGCAACGTGACCTCGCTGGACGAGTTCGTTCACATCTCGGACCACAACGTGTCGCTCCTCGTCCAGGACATCATCTGCAGGTCGACCAGCGATTGGCTGAACGGAGCCCAGAGCCACTTCCTGTCCAACCTGGACTTCCTCAAACCCATCCGGGTAATTATTTTATATTATTATTATATATTATTATTTTACTCTTGAACGATCGTACTTGACGACACAATACAGAGAACTGAGGAGGATAAATGTTGTTTATTTCCTAAAATAAAGCATTTAAATGATTAAAAGGTCAAGGTCATGTTTTAGTTGTTTATTAAGAATTAAATGAACATATTAACAGTAAAAAAAACAACAATAAGGTAATTTAGTGGTAAAAAAAAGATAAAATTACGATTGTTTTAATAACATGAAAATAACTTTAAAATGAATAATTAATAGTTTAATAACATGAAAATAACTATAAAATGAATAATTAATAGTTTAATAACATGAAAATAACTATAAAATGAATAATTAATGGTTAAATAACATGAAAATAACTATAAAATGAATAATTAATGGTTAAATAACATGAAAATAACTATAAAATGAATAATTAATGGTTAAATAACATGAAAATAACTATAAAATGAATAATTAATGGTTAAATAACATGAAAATAACCATAAAATGAATAATTAATGGTTAAATAACATGAAAATAACTATAAAATTAATAATTAATGGTTTAATTACATGAAAATAACTTTAAAATGAATAATTAACGGTTTAATAACATGAAAAATAACTTAGTAACTAACTCTTTTTTGTTGTTCTTTTACACAAATCAATGATTGTCAAAACAAAAGTAATATTTAGGAAGATAAATATAAAAAGCAAAGACGAAGTAAAATGACAATGAACGTAATTAAAAAGTTGTTAATCAAGTAAATTATATTTACTTGCAGGTTTTCAGTTGATACAGTAAAGTAATGTGTATTTATATAATCAAAGCCATAATAAAACAAGTGTTTTCTATTTCAACGTTACTATTAAAAATACACAGGAAGAGTTTGAACAGTAAAAAAAATGCAGTAGTTGTATCACAGACTGGAAACTGTTCACGTCAAACCTGTGACTTTTGGTCAATTTCTGCTGCTTTTTGCAGCCGAAAACACCACTTTTCAGCCACATCTCCTTCTTTTCTGCCGACCTCAGCATTTTTTCTTCGCACTCGTGCAGTTTTTCTGGAGGATGATTCATTTCCTTCCCTCGTTCCTCTGGACGGAGTCACCTTTCGTCTACTTTAGCGCCCCCCCTTCACCCTTCACCCACTTATGACGAGTACACATAAAAACACCGAGTACACATGTTGTGCGATCGGAACAGACTCACAATCTTTGTGCGATCGACACATTTATTGTCCGTATTAACGATCGGAGAAAGTTTTCTCTCCGGACGCCGGCTGTCTTTTCAGCGACACTTGAGCTTTATCAACTGTCGCACATTCTGGCAGCTGTGTGTGTGAAGTGTGACGGACAAGGACGCACAACTGTGTTCACACACACACACACACACACACACACAAGAATGTGACAGACAGGACCACAGTAGGTCAGAGTCTCTGGGACTTATTGTTCTTTTCCCAGCTTCCCTCGCGCCGTGACTTTTGATCCCTGTTTTTCGAGTTCCATGTCTTGTTGCTGTCAGGGGTACCACAAGGCTCCATGCTAGGCCCAATTCCTATTGTCATCTGCTGTCGTTGTTGTCGCTCCGTCCAGCTTACGTCTCAACAGATTTTGATGTTTTTTGTCTCGTCTCATGACTCAAGACCAGATCTTTAACTAAACTTGTGTTTCTTCTCGCAGAAGGACGTGAGGTCCGACCCGAAGTTCGTCCAAGACGTCTCGGTCGCGACCGACACTCTCCTGGAGAGCCTGGGGGCCCTGGCCGTGGAGGTAAGAACTTCAACTTGAACCTGGCGAATCGGTTCAGCCGTCATCGGCGCTCCATTGGTGATGTCTTGAGGAACGACATGAATGTTCACAAAATGACTAAAACAAGTAGAAAAATAGTCTCTAAAGAGCCAAAAATTAAAGAACTTGAACTTGAACTTGAACCTGAACCTGGTCAATCGGTGCTCCATTGGTGATGTCTTGAGGAACGACATGAATGCACATGTGACGTATATATATCCAACTTCAGGTTCACAAAATGACTAAAACAAGTCAAAAAATAGTCTCTAAATAGCCAAAAATGAAGCATTATTTTGAGTTAAATGGAGTAAAAGGTTATATAAAGTAAATAAATCTCTGCCTCTGGCAACTGCTTCTCCACTTCACGAGCTCTTGCATAACGCTTCAGAATAACTGCTGCGATATTTATAAACTAAACATGCATTCGTAAATTGATTTCCAACCCTTTTTCTTAAAAAATAGAAATGAACTCAAGCTTTGCAACAAATTTAAACCAAATCACCTTTTTTTTATTGAATTCCTGACACTTACTGGAGCCACAAACCAGTGGAGCCGTGGATCCGGGAGCAGCACAGGGAGCTCCGTCGGAATGTGTCGGGAAAGGTCAGCGGCGGCAGTTAGTGCTGAGGGAACACAAAAAACACAAACAAGACACTGGAACACACAACACAGGCTTCTGATGACTCGGCGGGATCCAAAGATCCAGCTGCTCGTTAATCACTTTGTGTTTGTTCTCGTTTCTAATCGGCCGTTAAAACGAACTGTGAGCGCAGAAGGTCCTGTTTTCTCGTCTGAAGCTCAGAACGTTATGAAAATGAACATTAAAATATACTATACTAAGTGAAAAATGTTGGATTAGAAATTTTAAAACACACTGATCGATTCCCCGAGCGAGACAAAAGCTGAAAGATATTTAAAATGAAGTCAATAATTGAAAGAAAGACTAAAAAAAAGAAGCATTTCCAGGTGAAAAATCCACATCAAACGAGTCTCGATGTCTGATAAACAACACAAACACTAAGTGCTGTATTAAGTTAAGTGGCTTGGATTGGATTAATGTCGCTGGTTAGAAGCTCAGCTCGCAGGAGAGAGAACTGAACTCAAGTTACCTCTGATCACGAGCTGATGACACGACAAGTTTATATGTAGAAATACTTTATATAATACAACGAATCCTCCTGAACGGACTCTGTTTACTCAGAAGGTTCCGCGTCAGAAGTGATTCATGAGTTTATTTACATGTTCGAAGTATTATTGATACCATGTATTTCTTGATATGTAGACATTATCAGGACAAAACATGTTTTTTAATTCGTAGTCTTTTAAAAGTATAATAGTGTCATCAGACAAAAGCAATAGAGAACAGAGCTACTCAAATTATTAAATCAAATTATTCAAATAAAAATTAAATGATTAGGAAAAGAAAATATTCTTCCATAGTTTATTTAGCTTTTCTCCTGATAAAATGTTCATTTTTTCTTACTTTTTTAAATACGATAATACACGATAATAATACATAATGATACACAATACTACACAATAATTCACAATAATACACAATAATCATACGCAATAATACACAATAGTAATACGCAATAATACAAGATAATAATACACAATACTACACAATAATACAAGATAATAATACACAATAACACACAATAATTTGCAATAATACACAAAAATACTCAATACTACACAATGATAAATGATAAAACATAATAATACACAATAATACACAATAATACATTATAATACACAATACTAAGTGAAAATAATACATAATAATACATAATTCTATACAAAAATACACAATACTACACAAAAACAATGGGAATAATAATAAACAATGATACACAATACTACATAATAATACACAATAATACACAATACTACACAATAAAACGACACAAACGTGTTGATACGATGCTAAACGTCTTTAAAGATTAAGGGTAAGAATGTGCTGACTCCAGTGAACTACAGTGAACTCCAGTGAACTCCAGTGAACTCCAGTGAACTCCAGTGAACTCCAGTGAACTGGTCCAGAGGTAACTGTCGGACAAGTTCGTCGCCTGAACACGTCTGTGTTTGTTTGTCACTTGAAAGAGCGTTTATAAGTTAGTCATCGGTTACCTAAGCCAGACTCGGAGGTAAACACGGCGACGCTCTGGAGACGGCAGCGGAAAGATCAACACAAGTGATCGGTTTCTAGAAGAAGTCGACAAAAAAAGAAGCTTCCTGTAGATTAAACACGTGTCTTGAAGTCTCCGCGGCGTCGTGACGACAAACTGAGACTTTGTCGTCCGAGCTGCTACTTTATCTTGTTTCTCACGACCGAAAAATATTTGCTCCCAAATATTCCCGGAGGAGACAAAAGACCCTTTTATTTGTTCTAAAACAGTCATGCGTGTCGTGTCACTTTTGTGTGTCGGCGAGTGTGTGTTCAGCTTAATTCGGGTGCGAGGAGAACGACCGGGAGTGACCTCCCTTTGTTCCACGCTTACCTAACACTCGTTTATTGACGTCTCACTTCTTCTTGTTCGAAATTCAAGTTATTTTCCTTCTTTAACAAATCTTTCAAACTCTTTCAATCTTTGTGTGCTTTGATCACGGTTGTGCGACCAGTTGTGTTGTCGTCGTCGACCCCCTCGTGCGAAGCCGAACCATTTGCTCCGTTAATCCGATTAAATACTTGACGTGATTGTTTCTGCGTGTTTCCAGGGAAGCGATGAACCAGAAAAGCAGCCATTTTGGTGGATTAAAAAAATCATTAATCACCAGGATTTGTATATGTTTTTGTAAAAAACTGTTTCCTGAGTCGAGTCTCATGCAATTAAAGTTCCTCAAGAACCTCTTTATCTTCTGTCGAGCCTTTAAACCTAAAGAAAAACACGAATCAAAGTTTAAAAAATATATATTAATTGATTAATTGAATCAAAATGTGTCAAATATTTCATTTTATTCTTCTTATTCTTGTGTATTCAACAACCTGTTTCTAGTCTGTTACGCAAAATAACTCAAAACCAGATCAGTAAACAAAACGTCTGTGTGTGGAGATGGGTCTCTGTGTGTTTGTGCGCATCTGTGTTTTTGTGTATGTGTGCATCTGTGTTTTTGTGTATGTGTGCATCTGTGTTTGTGCGCATCTGTGTTTTTGTGTATGTGTGCATCTGTGTTTTTGTGTATGTGTGCATCTGTGTTTATGTGTGTGTGTATATGTGTTTGGGTGCATCTGTGTTTGTGTGCATCTGTGTTTTTTGTGTTTGTGCGGATATGTGTCTGTGTTTTTGTGCGGATCTGTGTTTTTGTGTCTGTGTTTTTGTGTGCATCTGTGTTTTTGTTTCTGTGTGCATCTGTGTTTTTGTTTCTGTGTGCATCTGTGTTTGTGCACATCAGTGTTTTTTGTGTTTGTGCTGATATGTGTCTCTGTTTTTTGCGCATCTGTGTTTTTGTGTCTGTGCACATGTGTTTGTGCAAGTCAGTGTTTTTTGTGTTTGTGCGCATATGTGTCTCTGTTTTTGTGCGCATCTGTGTTTGTTTGCATCTGTGTTTTTGGTGTCTGCGCATCTGTGTTTGTACACATCAGTGTTTTTTGTGTTTGTGTGCATATGCGTCTCTGTTTTTGTGCTCATATGTGTTTGGTTTGTGCGCATATGTGTTTTTTGTGTTTGTGCGCATATGTGTTTTTTGTGTTTGTGCGGATATGTGTCTCTGTTTTTGTGCATCTGTGTTTTTGTGTTTGTGCGCATGTGTCATTTAGACAAAAGATCAATATAATGTCAATACTCACTGATGTCGAGGGACAAGAAGTTTGACTCCAGAACGAAGACTGACCACGAACCTTCTGGTCCTCAGCTCTCGGCCATGAACAGCTGGAAGGACATGAGGAAGGAGATCCTCTACTTGACGGCCAACGCCACCGGCTCGCCCAACCAGATGTACCAGGCCGTGTCCCGCATCGTGTGCGGTCACCCCGAGGGCGGCGGCCTCAAGATCAAGTCCCTCAACTGGTACGAGGACAACAACTACAAGGCCCTGTTCGGTAACCTCGGCAACGACAGCGACAACGAGCCGATGACCTCCTACGACAACTCGTCCAGTGAGTTTGGTTTTCTTACGTCTTTAAAGTCGCTCGAGCTTTTTAATGACATCTTTGACGTTTGGACCTGCAGCTCCGTACTGTAACAACATGATGCGCAGCCTGGAGTCCAGTCCCATCTCCAGGATGATCTGGAGAGCCTTGAAGCCGCTGCTCATGGGAAAGATCCTGTACACGCCCGACACGCCCGCCACGCAGAGGATCATCCACGAGGCGAGTAGATGCACAGACACTAAAACACAGATGCACACAGACACTAAAACACAGACACTAAAACACAGATGCACACAAACACTAAAACACAGATGCACACAGACACTAAAACACAGATGCACACAGACACTAAAACACAGATGCACACAGACACTAAAACACAGATGCACACAGACACTAAAACACAGATGCACACAAACACAAAAACACAGATGCACACAGACACTAAAACACAGATGCGCACATACACAAAAACACAGATGCGCATAATCACAGATGCGCACAAAAACAGAGACACGTATGCGCACAAACACTAAAACACTGATGTGCACAAACACAGTTGCGCAGACACAAAAACAGATGCACACATACACAAAAACACAGATGCGCATAATCACAGATGCGGACAAAAACAGAGACACATATGCGCACAAACACAAAAACACTGATGTGCACAAACACAGTTGCGCAGACACAAAAACAAATGCACACATACACAAAAACACAGATGCGCACAAACACTAAAACACAGATCCTCACAGACACAAAAACACAGATGCGCACAAACACAAAAACACAGATGCGCACAAAAACAGAGACACATATCCGCACAAACACTAAAACACTGATGTGCACAAACAAAGTTGCGCAGACACAAAAACAGATGCACACATACACAAAAACACAGATGTGCACAAACACTAAAACACAGATGCGCACAAAAACAGAGACACATATCCGCACAAACACAAAAAACACTGATGTGCAGAAACACAAAAACACAGATGCGCACAAAAACAGAGACACATATCCGCACAAACACTAAAACACTGATGTGCACAAACAGATGCGCAGACACAAAAACCCAGATGCACACATACACAAAAACACAGATGCGCATAATCACAGATGTGCACAAAAACAGAGACACATATGCGCACAAACACAAAAACACTGATGTGCACAAACACAGTTGCGCAGACACAAAAACAGATGCACACATACACAAAAACACAGATGCGCACAAACACTAAAACACAGATCCTCACAGACACAAAAACACAGATGCGCACAAACACAAAAACACAGATGCGCACAAAAACAAAAACACAGATCCGCACAAACACAAAAAACACAGATGCGCACAAACACAAAAACACAGATGCGCACAAAAACAAAAACACAGATCCGCACAAACACAAAAAACACTGATGTGCAGAAACACAGATGCACACAAACAAAAAAACACAGATGCACACAAAAAACAAAAACACAGATGCGAAGAAACACAAAAACACAGATGCACACAAAAAACAAAAACACAGATCCGCACAAACACAAAAACACAGATGCACACAAAAAACAAAAACACAGATCCGCACAAACACAAAAACACAGATGCACACAAACACAAAAACACAGATGCGCACAAAAACAAAAACACAGATCTGCACAAACACAAAAAACACAGATGCGCACAAACACAAAAACACAGATGCGCACAAAAACAAAAACACAGATCCGCACAAACACAAAAAACACTGATGTGCAGAAACACAGATGCACACAAACAAAAAAACACAGATGCACACAAAAAACAAAAACACAGATGCGCAGAAACACAAAAACACAGATGCACACAAAAAACAAAAACACAGATCCGCACAAACACAAAAACACAGATGCACACAAACACAAAAACACAGATGCGCACAAACACAAAAACACAGATGCACACACGAGCAAGTTGATATCTATGATACGTTTTGGACTAAATGGTGTTTTTCTCGCAGGTCAACAAGACCTTCCAGGAGTTCGGGGTCCTCAGGGATCTCGGGGGGATGTGGGAAGAACTCAGACCTAAAGTCTGGCACTTCATGGAGAACAGTGAGGAGATGGACCTGGTCAGGGTGAGTCTCTCAAGGGGTTTCAACTTCTTTTTATAAAGTTAATACGTCATATTTATCTTATCATACGTGAACTCAGTGGATAAAGATTCAATTTAAGGACATTTTCAGCTCCAACAGCTCCATCTAGTGGCAAAAAAATGCTACATTCAATTCCACCCACAGGGAGTTTATTTTCTATTGAGTCAGACTTTAAAAATACTTTAGTTTTTTTTAAATACTTGTATTTCTCTGGCCCTCAGACGCTGCTCCGCAACAACGCCAGCGCCTCCTTCCTGAACACGCAGCTGAGCGGCACCGAGTGGCGAGTGTCGGACCTGAACCTCTTCCTGTCCAAGACTTCGGAGGACCTGAGGCCGGCCGGGTCGGCGTACACCTGGAGGAACGTCTTCAACGAGAGCGACCAGGCCATCCAGACCATCTCACGCTTCATGGAGGTCCGTGACTACAATAATAATAATACACTATAATAATACACTATAATAATACACTATAATGATACACAATAATAATACACTATAATACAAGATAATAATATACAATAATAATACACTATAATAATACACTATAATACAAGATAATAATACACAATAATAATACACTATAATAATACACTATAATAATACACTATAATAATACACTATAATAATACACTATAATACAAGATAATAATACACAATAATAATACACTATAATAATACACTATAATACAAGATAATAATACACAATAATAATACACTATAATAATACACTATAATAATACACTATAATACAAGATAATAATACACAATAATAATACACTATAATAATACACAATAATAATACACAATAATAATACACTATAATAATACACTATAATACAAGATAATAATACACAATAATAATACACAATAATAATACACTATAATAATACACTATAATACAAGATAATAATACACAATAATACACAATAATACAAGATAATAATACATAATAATACACAATAATAATACACAATAAAAGACAATAATACAAGATAATACACAATACTACACAATCATTCATAATAATAATACATAATATAACACAATAATAATACATAATAATATACAATAATACAAGATAATAATACACAATAATACACAATAATAATGCATAATAATACACAATAATACAAGATAAAAATACAGGATAACAATGCATAATAATACATAATAATATACAATAATACAAGATAATAATACACAATAATACACAATAATATACAATAATATACAATAATACCCAATAATACACAACAATGCACAATAATACAAAATAATAGAAGATAATAATACATAATAATACACAACAATACACAATAATAGACAATAATACACGATAATAATGCATAATAATACACAACAATACACAATAATACACCATAATAATGCATAATAATACATAATAATACACAACAATACACAATAATACACCATAATAATGCATAATAATACATAATAATACACAACAATACACAATAATACATGATAATAATGCATAATAATACATAATAATACACAACAATACACAATAATACACCATAATAATGCATAATAATACATAATAATACACAACAATACACAATAATACACCATAATAATGCATAATAATACATAATAATACACAACAATACACAATAATACACCATAATAATGCATAATAATACATAATAATACACAACAATACACAATAATACACCATAATAATGCATAATAATACATAATAATACACAACAATACACAATAATACATGATAATAATGCTCGACACGCACGACCTGGTCTGAACTGAAGTGGTTTATTCTCTCAGCTGATGATGTAATGATTGACAGTCGCTGCTGCTTTACTTTCACAGAATCTCTCGCTTCACGAGTTAAATTCCAACGACTCACAAAAACCTGCTTTATGTTCTTGTTAACGGTGACCTCAGTTGACCTCAGGGAAGGTCGCGTCTCTCTGCGGAGAAACAACGATTTACCAACTTGTTTTCGATGTTCGGGGAAGAAGTCGTCAAGTTGAAGCCGTGAAAAACAAGAAAGAAAAAAGTAAAAATAAAATGTATAAAAGTGAACACGTGACGTGTAAGTTTAAAATAATGGTTATTTATTTCTATAATTAAATGACAGTAAGTTAGTTACAGTTAAATCAACCAAGTTAACTTAAATCACTGAGTCGAGACAAACTTTTATATTTTTTTAAACAAACTTTTACTTCGGTTGATTCTGAGTTAAATTCTTGACTTGAACTTGATTGACAGGAAGGAACAAGTGAAAGTTACTGAAGTTACAAAAACAAGTTTCAAGAAAAGATGTCAAAACTAAAATATGGTGAAAATGGGTTAAAATTATTTGATGTGAATAAAATAAAATGATGTTAGTGGAACCTTTCTGTCTTGAAATGTATTCTTTAAAATATATATATATATATATATTTTGTTAGACAAAAGTATATGAATACGTTTTGTCAATGAGTTTAATGATTATTTAAGAAAAATAAACACAATAATAATACATAATAATACACAATAATATTAGATAATAATACAGAATAATACAGAATAATACACAATAAAACACAATAATACACAATACTACACAATACTACACAATAAAACACAATACTACACAATAAAACAATAATAATACACAATAATACACAATACTACACAATACTACACAATAAAACACAATAATATAAGATAATAATATAAGATAATAATACAGAATACTACAGAATAAAACACAATAATACAAGATAATAATACAAGATAATAATACACAATAAAACACAATAATACACAATACTACACAATAAAACACAATACTACACAATAAAACAATAATAATACAGAATAATACACAATACTACACAATACTACACAATAAAACACAATAATATAAGATAATAATATAAGATAATAATACAGAATACTACACAATAAAACACAATAATACAAGATAATAATACAAGATAATAATACACAATAAAACACAATAATACAAGATAATAATACACAATAATACAAGATAATAATACACAATGCATCCTGTCCAGGGTGTCCCCTGCCTCTCGCCCTATGAAACTGGGATAGAAATAAATAAATGAATGAATAAATAATTAAGCTCAATTGTTCAATCATCTAAAACACAAATGTACTAAAACAAGAAGTAAAAGTATTGAATGAAGTATTATATCTACGACACCGTAGAGGTTCTAGAGCAACATTCAAACCAGAAGATCTAAAACAGAAGCTTGTCGTCTTCAGTGCGTGAACCTGGACAAGCTGGAGCCCGTGGCCAACGAGGAGCGTCTGGTCAACAAGTCCATGGGTCTCCTGCACCACCAGAAGTTCTGGGCCGGCATCGTGTTCCCGGACATCTCAGCCGGCGACGGGTCGGACCTGCCGCCCAACGTCAACTACAAGATCCGCATGGACATCGACAACGTGGAGCGGACCAACAAGATCAAGGACGGGTGAGAAGGTTTCCTTGACGCCCTGTGGGTGGCGCCGTCACGTCGTTGTTGACCCCCCGTCCTGTTTGGGTTACAGATACTGGGACCCCGGCCCCAGAGCCGACCCCTTCGAAGACCTGCGCTACGTCTGGGGCGGGTTCTCGTACCTGCAGGACGTCATCGAGCACGGCATCATCCGGGCCATCACCGGGTCCAAGGAGAAGACCGGGGTCTACATCCAGCAGATGCCGTACCCCTGCTACGTGGACGACATGTGAGTGTGGACCCGGGTCAGAACCTGGACCCCAGAGCTCACCTTCTTCCTCCTCCTGAAGGTTCCTGAGGGTGATGAGCCGCTCCATGCCCTTGTTCATGACCTTGGCCTGGATGTACTCGGTGGCCATCATCATCAAGGGCGTGGTCTACGAGAAGGAGGCGCGTCTGAAGGAGACCATGAGGATCATGGGTCTCAACAACGGGACCTTGTGGCTCAGCTGGTTCATCAGCAGTCTGATCCCCCTGCTCATCAGCGCCGCCCTGCTGGTGCTGCTGCTGAAGGTCAGTCGACGACGCTCTCGACGATAATAATACACAATAATACAAGATAATAATACACAATAATACAACATAATATTACACAATAATACAAGATAATAATACACAATAATACAAGATAATATTACACAATAATACAACATAATAATACACAATAATAAACAATACTACACAATAATACACAACAAAACAGAATAATACAAGATAATAATACACAATACTACACAATAATACAAGATAATAATACACAATAATACAAGATAATAATACAGAATACTACACAATAATACACAATAAAACACAATAATACAAGATAATAATAAAGAATAATACACAATAATACAACATAATAATACACAATAATACAACATAATAATACACAATAATACACAATAACACAACATAATAATACACAATAAAACACAATAATACAAGATAATAATACACAATACACCACAATAATAAACAATAATACAATATAATAATACACAATAAAACACAATAATACAAGATAGTACACAATAATACAAGATAATAATAAACAATAATACAAGATAATAATACAGAATAATACACAATACAACACAATTATAGACAATAAAACACAATAATACAAGATAATAATACAGAATAATACACAACACAACACAATAATACACAATACAACACAATAATACAAGATAACAATAAACAATAATACAAGATAATAATACAGAATAATACACAATACAACACAATAATACACAATACAACACAATAATACAAGATAATAATATAGAATAATACACAATAATACAACATAATAATACAAAATAAAACACAAAAATACGAGATAATAATACACAATAATATAAGATAATAAAACACAATAATACAAGATAATACACAATAATACAAGATAATAATGAACAATAATACAAGATAATAAAACACAATAATACAAGATAATAATACACAATAAAACACAATAATACAAGATAGTACACAATAATACAAGATAGTACACAATAATACAAGATAATAATAAACAATAATACAGAATAATACACAATACAACACAATTATACACAATAAAACACAATAATACAAGATAATAATACAGAATAATACACAATACAACACAATAATACACAATACAACACAATAATACAAGATAATAATATAGAATAATACACAATAATACAACATAATAATACAAAATAAAACACAAAAATACGAGATAATAATACACAATAATATAAGATAATATAACACAATAATACAAGATAATACACAATAATACAAGATAATAATGAACAATAATACAAGATAATAATGAACAATAATACAAGATAATAATACCCGGCGCCGACTAGAAGTTCTAAACCATGGTCTTCCGTCCTCAGATGGGTAACCTGCTGCCGTACAGCGACCCCGGCGTGGTCTTCCTGTTCCTGGGCTCCTTCGGGGTCGTGACCATCATGCAATGCTTCCTCATCAGCACCTTGTTCTCTCGAGCTAACCTGGCGGCGGCGTGCGGAGGAATCATCTACTTCACGCTCTACCTGCCCTACGTGCTGTGCGTCGCCTGGCAGGACTACGTGGGCTTCGGCGCCAAAGTCATCGTGGTGAGTTGATGATGACAAAATATACACATAAGACGTAAAACAACCGTATTTTAAACACAATAATAAACAATACTTCACAATAATACACAATAATACACAATAATACACAATAATACACAATAATACACAATAATACATAATAATACACATGAATACACAATAATACACAATACTACACAATAATACATAATAATACACATGAATACACAATAATACACAATAATACAAGATAATAATACATAATAATACACAATAATACACAATAATACATAATAATACACATGAATACACAATACTACACAATAATACATAATAATACACATGAATACACAATAATACACAATAATACAAGATAATAATACACAATAATACACAATAATACATAATAATACACATGAATACACAATAATACATAATAATACAATATAATAATACATAATAATACAAGATAATAATACATAATACTGCAAGATAATAATACACAGTAATACACAATAATACACAATAATACAAGATAATAATACATAATAATACAATATAATAATACATAATAATACAAGATAACTATACACAGTAATACACAATAATACACAATAATACAAGATAATAATACATAATAATACATAATAATACAATATAATAATACATAATAATACAAGATAATAATACATAATACTGCAAGATAATAATACACAGTAATACACAATAATACACAATAATACAAGATAATAATACATAATAATACAATATAATAATACAAGATAATAATACATAATACTGCAAGATAATAATACACAGTAATACACAATAATTAACAATAATACAAGATAATAATACATAATAATACACAATAATACACAATACTACATAATAATACACAATAATACACAATAATACAAAACTGTTTTTATTATTGATGTATAAATTGAAGGCTTGTGTCGACAATATTGTGATTCGATGAATAACAAAATGTACAAATAAGACGTAAAACCACCATATTTTGGTTTGTTGGCGTTTGTTGTGGATTAATGACCTTTAACGTTGAAGGTCATTCTTTTTAAAGGTCAAAATGCTTAACATTGACCAACAAGTGAAGCATCTTTGAAATAAACCTGACATCAATTCTAAGACTTTTCACCTCCGGTTCTCCCGCAGAGCCTTCTGTCTCCGGTGGCGTTCGGCTTCGGCTGCGAGTACTTCGCTCTCTTCGAGGAACAAGGCGTCGGGATCCAGTGGTCCAACCTTCTGGCCAGTCCTCTGGAGGACGACAGCTACAACCTGACCACGTCCATCTGCCTGATGCTGTTCGACGCCGTGCTCTACGGGGTCATGACCTGGTACATCGAGGCCGTGTTTCCAGGTCGGTCTCAAACTCACCTGATCCTCTGAGGAGAACTTTAATGAAACCAGTCTCTGGACTCCATCCTCAGGTCAGTACGGGATCCCTCGGCCCTGGTACTTCCCTTTCCTGAAGTCCTACTGGTGCGGAGAGAAGGAGAACAAGAACTTCTCAAGTACCTCGTCCAAGAAGGACGCTGAGGGTGAGTTATAAATATAAATATAAATATATACTGTATATTAGTAAGTTCTAAATACATATAAATATATCTTTAAGTTATTAAAACATTTAAATGTATTTGTAAGTTCTAAATATATATAAATGTATTAGTAAGTTCTTAATATATATAAATATCTCTGTAAGTTCTAAATACATATAAATATATTTGTAAGTTCTAAATATATATAAATATATTAGTAAGTTCTTAATATATATAAATATATTAGTAAGTTCTAAATACATATAAATATATTTGTAATTTCTTAATACATATAAATATATTTGTAAGTTCTTAATATATATAAATATTTTTGTAAGTTCTTAAAACATTTAAATATATTAGTAAGTTCTTAAAACATATAAATCTATCTGTAAGTTCTTAAAACATTTAAATATATTTGTAATTTGTTAATACATTTAAATATATTTGTAAGTTCTAAATATATATAAATATATTTGTAATTTGTTAATACATTTAAATATATTTGTAAGTTCTAAATATATATAAATATATTTGTAAGTTCTTAAAAAATAAAAATATATCTGCAAGTTCTAAATACGTTTAAATATATTTATAATTTCTAAATACATCAAAATATTTTTGTAACTTCTTAATATATATAAATATATCTGTAAGTTCTTAATACATATAAATATATCTGTAAGTTCTTAATACATATAAATATATTTGTAAGTTGTAAATACATATAAATATATTTGTAAGTTCTTCACATATATAAATATATCTGTAAGTTCTTTATACATATAAATATATTTGTAAGTTCTTAACATATATAAATATATCTGTTAGTTCTTTATACATATAAATATATTTGTAAGTTCTTCACATATATAAATATATCTGTAAGTTCTTTATACATATAAATATATTTGTAAGTTGTAAATACATATAAATATATTTGTAAGTTGTAAATACATATAAATATATTTGTAAGTTCTTTATACATATAAATATATTTGTAAGTTGTAAATACATATAAATATATTTGTAAGTTCTTCACATATATAAATATATCTGTAAGTTCTTTATACATATAAATATATTTGTAAGTTCTTAACATATATAAATATATCTGTTAGTTCTTTATACATATAAATATATTTGTAAGTTCTTCACATATATAAATATATCTGTAAGTTCTTTATACATATAAATATATTTGTAAGTTGTAAATACATATAAATATATTTGTAAGTTCTTTATACATATAAATATATTTGTAAGTTGTAAATACATATAAATATATTTGTAAGTTCTTTATACATATAAATATATTTGTAAGTTGTAAATACATATAAATATATCTGTAAGTTCTTTATACATATAAATATATTTGTAAGTTGTAAATACATATAAATATATTTGTAAGTTCTTCACATATATAAATATATCTGTAAGTTCTTTATACATATAAATATATTTGTAAGTTGTAAATACATATAAATATATTTGTAAGTTCTTCACTTTGAGTATTGTTTTGATTGTTAAAGCGCTTTGTGACCCTGGTCTCGAAAAGCGCTATATAAATATATATTACTTACTTACTTACTTACTTACATATATAAATACATATATCTCCTGCCCTCCAGTCTGCATCGAGGAGGAGCCGAGCCACATCGAGCCGGGCGTCTACATCGAGAACCTGGTGAAGGTCTACAGTCACGGGAACAAGCTGGCGGTGGACGGTCTCTCCCTGAGGTTCTACGAGGGTCAGATCACCTCCTTCCTGGGCCACAACGGCGCCGGAAAGACCACCACCATGTAAGGAAGAGAAAAAACTGAACCTGTTCGTCGCGACTCTTTCTAAGTCCGGTCTTCGTTCAGGTCCATCCTGACGGGTCTGTTCCCGCCCACCTCCGGGACCGCCTACATCCTGGGCAAGGACATCCGCTCGGAGCTGAGCACCATCAGGCAGAACCTGGGCGTCTGTCCTCAACACAACGTCCTCTTCAGCATGTACGTGTCCCGGGAGATCGTGTTCCAGAGTTCTTCAGGACTGACCTTCTGTGGTTCTGGGTCACAGGCTGACGGTGGAGGAGCACATCTGGTTCTACGCCCGCCTGAAGGGTCTCCCCGAGGACATGGTGAAGAAGGAGATGGAGCAGATCGTCAACGACGTGGGTCTGCCCCACAAGAGAGGGTCTCGGACCAGCACGCTCTCCGGTGGGTTTCTCTCAACGTGGGTTCCTGCCCCGGAGCGAAGGTTCTGATCCGGGTCTGTGTTCAGGTGGGATGCAGAGGAAGCTTTCGGTCGCACTGGCATTCGTCGGAGGGTCAAAGGTCGTGATCTTGGATGAACCCACGGCCGGTGTTGACCCTTATGCTCGCCGGGGCATCTGGGACCTGCTGCTGAAGTACAGACAAGGTGAGACGTCTTTAAGAAACTGATGCTGATACTGTAGTAACAAGTATATATGTGTAGTATTGTCCAGTAATTGACTCTGGTGTGGTGATAGTGTAGTAACAAGTATATATGTGTAGTATTGTCCAGTACTTGACTCTGGTGTTGTGATAGTGTAGTAACAAGTATATATGTGTAGTATTGTCCAGTACTTGACTCTGGTGTTGTGATAGTGTAGTAACAAGTATATATGTGTAGTATTGTCCAGTACTTGACTCTGGTGTTGTGATAGTGTAGTAACAAGTATACATGTGTAGTATTGTCCAGTAATTGACTCTGGTGTGGTGATAGTGTAGTAACAAGTATATATGTGTAGTATTGTAGCATTGTCCAGTACTTGACTCTGGTGTTGTGATAGTGTAGTAACAAGTATATATGTGTAGTATTGTCCAGTAATTGACTCTGGTGTGGTGATAGTGTAGTAACAAGTATATATGTGTAGTATTGTCCAGTAATTGACTCTGGTGTTGTGATAGTGTAGTAACAAGTATATATGTGTAGTATTGTCCAGTAATTGACTCTGGTGTGGTGATAGTGTAGTAACAAGTATATATGTGTAGTATTGTCCAGTACTTGACTCTGGTGTTGTGATAGTGTAGTAACAAGTATATATGTGTAGTATTGTCCAGTACTTGACTCTGGTGTTGTGATAGTGTAGTAACAAGTATATATGTGTAGTATTGTCCAGTACTTGACTCTGGTGTTGTGATAGTGTAGTAACAAGTATACATGTGTAGTATTGTCCAGTAATTGACTCTGGTGTGGTGATAGTGTAGTAACAAGTATATATGTGTAGTATTGTCCAGTACTTGACTCTGGTGTTGTGATAGTGTAGTAACAAGTATATATGTGTAGTATTGTCCAGTAATTGACTCTGGTGTGGTGATAGTGTAGTAACAAGTATATATGTGTAGTATTGTCCAGTACTTGACTCTGGTGTTGTGATAGTGTAGTAACAAGTATATATGTGTAGTATTGTCCAGTACTTGACTCTGGTGTTGTGATAGTGTAGTAACAAGTATATATGTGTAGTATTGTCCAGTACTTGACTCTGGTGTTGTGATAGTGTAGTAACAAGTATATATGTGTAGTATTGTCCAGTACTTGACTCTGGTGTTGTGATAGTGTAGTAACAAGTATATATGTGTAGTATTGTCCAGTAATTGACTCTGGTGTGGTGATAGTGTAGTAACAAGTATATATGTGTAGTATTGTCCAGTACTTGACTCTGGTGTTGTGATAGTGTAGTAACAAGTATATATGTGTAGTATTGTCCAGTACTTGACTCTGGTGTTGTGATAGTGTAGTAACAAGTATATATGTGTAGTATTGTCCAGTACTTGACTCTGGTGTTGTGATAGTGTAGTAACAAGTATATATGTGCAGTATTGTCCAGTACTTGACTCTGGTGTTGTGATAGTGTAGTAACAAGTATATATGTGTAGTATTGTCCAGTACTTGACTCTGGTGTTGTGATAGTGTAGTAACAAGTATATATGTGTAGTATTGTCCAGTAATTGACTCTGGTGTGGTGATAGTGTAGTAACAAGTATATATGTGTAGTATTGTCCAGTACTTGACTCTGGTGTTGTGATAGTGTAGTAACAAGTATATATGTGTAGTATTGTCCAGTACTTGACTCTGGTGTTGTGATAGTGTAGTAACAAGTATATATGTGTAGTATTGTCCAGTACTTGACTCTGGTGTTGTGATAGTGTAGTAACAAGTATATATGTGTAGTATTGTCCAGTACTTGACTCTGGTGTGGTGATAGTGTAGTAACAAGTGTATATGTGTAGTATTGTCCAGTACTTGACTCTGGTGTTGTGATAGTGTAGTAACAAGTATATATGTGTAGTATTGTCCAGTACTTGACTCTGGTGTTGTGATAGTGTAGTAACAAGTATATATGTGTAGTATTGTTGAGTACTTGACTCTGGTGTTGTGATAGTGTAGTAACAAGTTTACATGTGTAGTATTGTCCAGTACTTGACTCTGGTGTTGTGATAGTGTAGTAACAAGTATATATGTGTAGTATTGTCCAGTACTTGACTCTGGTGTGGTGATAGTGTAGTAACAAGTATATATGTGTAGTATTGTCCAGTAATTGACTCTGGTGTTGTGATAGTGTAGTAACAAGTATATATGTGTAGTATTGTCCAGTACTTGACTCTGGTGTTGTGATAGTGTAGTAACAAGTATATATGTGTAGTATTGTCCAGTACTTGACTCTGGTGTTGTGATAGTGTAGTAACAAGTATATATGTGTAGTATTGTCCAGTACTTGACTCTGGTGTTGTAGTATTTACAGACCACATGACTCTTGACAAAGTCGTAACTACTTTCATTTGTTTTCTAAACTAAAATAAGTCCAAACATCAACTTTAAAAGCTTTTAGTCGACTGTATCCTCTCGTCCTCAGTCATCGCCAGAATCCTCAGGGTTTCATTGTTCCTTTAGATGGGAATAATTTGCATTTTAACAACTCATTCTTTTATTTTAAACTTGATTTATTACATAAGAAACCGATAAAATACAATAAAGTTCCTGAAAAGCATCAGTATTTAGAGACTCACAGTGAATAAATGAGTTTAACTCGCTCTCAGGTCGCACCATCATCCTCTCCACGCACCACATGGACGAGGCCGACATCCTGGGCGACCGCATCGCCATCATCTCTCACGGCAAGCTGTGCTGCGTGGGATCCTCGCTCTTCCTGAAGACGCAGCTCGGCACCGGCTACTACCTGACCCTGGTCAAGAGGGACTACGACCTGGCCCTGCACTCCTGCAGGAACTCCGCCAGCACCGTGTCCTACAGCAAGAAGACCGAGAAGGTTCGTGTCTATGTTTACATTTTATATGTCCTTTTAAAACAATGTATTTTTTTCTATTTAATCATTTTAATTTGTTCTTTTATAATGGTTCTATCTTATCAGACTAAACCAATCGAGCACTGATCTTTAACAATCACGCTGATAATATTATACATTAATTACATAATCCGAGTATCTTAACTTCTATTAAACATGTATTTATTATTATCTATATCGTCACGTGATGTCTGGTGACTCTATTACATTATTAACGTTTATATATTGAATTGAAAAGACTAGGAACTGAAAAATATTGAATTTAGAAGATTTTTTTTTTAACTACTGGAATTAGAACATCAAACACTATGTGTATAAGAAAAAGAATTACGTGTTATTGTACATTTGTAAAATAAACAAATTCAACTTTCCAAAAAAAACAAACTTATTTAAATATTAAATTAAAAATGATTAAAAAAAGAGTACATTTCAATGAATAAAATAATTTGAAATCTTAAATTCATTCCATATTCAACAAAAAATATATATTATATTGAATGTAAAATACTATGATTTCAAAAATATGAAACTTATAAAATGTTATTATTTAATTATTGGAATTATAATATCAAACTCTATGTGTAAAAAAATAAAAATAAAATAAATAAATAATAATAATAATTATTCCAAAAAATTAAATAAAATCCGACTTTTTAATATAGAAATGATTGAATTAAACTATAAAATTAAAAAATCCAACACATAAAAAATATTTCCATGAAAAATGTCAAAGTTGCAACATTAGAAATGAATGAATTCAATATTCCGATGACCCCGTCGGCCATGTTTGTTCGCGTGACTTGACTTAGGTTAGGTAGAACTTTATTGATCCCTCACTTCCGGGTTCTTCCAGGAGGACAGTGTCTCCGACAGCAGTTCGGACGCAGGCCTGGGCAGCGAACCCGAGAGCGAAACCACCACCATCGGTTCGTTCAGCAACCAGTCCATCGATAAAGATCCATGAAAAAACCTCAACTTCCTTCTTCCTTCCTGCAGATGTTTCTCTGATCTCCAACCTCATCTTCAAGCACGTTCCCGAGGCTCGTATGGTGGAGGACCTCGGCCACGAGATCACCTACGTCCTGCCGTACCAGTCGGCCAAAGACGGCCAGTTCGTGGAGCTCTTCCACGAGCTGGACGACCGGCTCACGGACCTCGGCATCTCCAGCTACGGGATCTCGGACACAACGCTCGAAGAGGTGGGAACCAAAGAAAGAAAGAATGATAGAAAAAAAGACTCATTTTTTTACTCACGATCACGTTTTCTCTGCAGATCTTCTTGAAGGTCGCGGAGGACAGCGGCGTCGACTCGGTGGAACTCTCAGGTGAGAAAAATATTGATGTTGTCACGTGTGATATGCATCGAAAACATGTGATAATTTATCATTTTTTATTGTATAAATCAATCATTTCTAAAAGTGTCACGTTCTGTAAAGTTATCAATTTGTACTTCTATGTCTCGTTGTTGTTTACGTCTCCGTCCGTTTGTGAACTGTGCGGCGCAGCTTGATAGGCTCGGTTGCTATGGCGACGGAAGTAAAACTAACTTATGATCTAGTCAAACACTAGTGATCCAGTGAAGTAATACTAACTTATGATCTAGTCAAACACTAGTGATCCAGTGAAGTAATACTAACTTATGATCTAGTCAAACACTAGTGATCCAGTGAAGTAATACTAACTTATGATCTAGTCAAACACTAGTGATCCAGTGAAGTAATACTAACTTATGATCTAGTCAAACACTAGTGATCCAGTGAAGTAATACTAACTTATGATCTAGTCAAACACTAGTGATCCAGTGAAGTAATACTAACTTGTGATCTAGTCAAACACTAGTGATCCAGTGAAGTAATACTAACTTATGATCTAGTCAAACACTAGTGATCCAGTGAAGTAATACTAACTTATGATCTAGTCAAACACTAGTGATCCAGTGAAGTAATACTAACTTGTGATCTAGTCAAACACTAGTGATCCAGTGAAGTAATACTAACTTATGATCTAGTCAAACACTAGTGATCCAGTGAAGTAATACTAACTTATGATCTAGTCAAACACTAGTGATCCAGTGAAGTAATACTAACTTATGATCTAGTCAAACACTAGTGATCCAGTGAAGTAATACTAACTTATGATCTAGTCAAACACTAGTGATCCAGTCACTCGTCTCTTTCAACCTCCTTTGTTAAAGCAACATATTGTAAGAACTTTTCATCTCGTCTCAGTTGTTTGCTTAGAAGATCGTGAACTTCCAAACAAACCTGTCCGTCTTCACCGTATGCTAACGAGCTAAGTTGTTAGCGTCATTTATAAAGTGTTATGTGTGCATGTACAAGGATTTATTATTGATTTGGTGATATCACGACTCGCCGGCGGCTCCTCTCTGATGTCGCTCAGTTTGGGGGGAAACTGTTGCAAGTCCCGCGAGACTGAGCCTAGTTAGCGATACCTAGTTCCGTACGATATTAACCGAAACCGACTCTTCCGTCCGCAGACGGCGTCGTCCCCACCAGGAGGCGCCGCCATCACGCCTTCGGAGACCACCAGAGCTGCCTGAAGCCCTTCACGGAGGACGACTTCGACTTCAACGACTCTGAAGAGTCCCGGGAGACGGACTGGCTGAGCGGCACCGATGGGAAGGGCTCGTACCAGGTGAAGGGCTGGAGCCTGAAGAGGCAGCAGTTCGTGGCGCTGCTCTGGAAACGCTTCCTGTACGCTCGCCGCTCACGGAAGGGATTCTTCGCTCAGGTGAGTCCGTCTCTGCACAGGTGTCGGGTCGAACCTCTCGTTGAATCTTTCTTTTCTCTCGTCAGATCGTTCTTCCTGCCGTGTTCGTGTGCATCGCTCTGATCTTCAGCCTCATCGTTCCTCCCTTCGGGAAATATCCCAGTTTGGCCATGAACCCCGGCATGTATGGAGAGCAGTTCAGCTTCATCAGGCAAGATTTACTGAGACGTGATTCATAATAAGTGACTGATTTCTAGAAGGACTGACGTCCCTCGACGTACGACCTTCACCTTCTGAGTCGTACTGTTGTTTTACACACAAAACTACACATTTCAATATAACGTACGAAGCTTCAGGAACCTCAGAGCTTCTCATCCTCATTCATCACTGTATCCTCTCGTCCTCAGTCATCACTGTATCCTCTCGTCCTCAGTCATCTCTGTATCCTCTTATCCTGATTCATCACTGTATCCTCTCATCCTCAGTCATCACTGTATCCTCACGTCCCCATTAATCACTTTATCCTCTCGTCCCCATTAATCACTGTATCCTCTCGTCCCCAGTCATCAGTGTTTTGATGGTCCTCTGAACAGTTATGTTTGTTCCACAGTAATGACATCCCAGACGACGTTCACACCAACAAACTCTACGGCGCTCTGACCAGTAAACCCGGGTTCGGAACTCACTGCATGGACGGAGAAGATTTCCCGTGAGTTTTTCTTCTTAAATCAGTTTATTTCCCGGAAACACTGGTGGTTTCGTAAACGTCGGCGTCTTGGCTCTCAGGGACGCCCCCTGCACGGCGGTGGAGGGCGACTGGTCGCTGCCGCCGGTGTCGGAGCAGCTGAGGGAGGTCTTCGATCGAGGGAACTGGTCCATGGAGGATCCGTCGCCGAGCTGCGAGTGCAGCTGCGGGGGTCGCAAGAGGATGTTGCCCGAGTGTCCCGCGGGCGCCGGAGGACTTCCTCCGCCGGAGGTGTGTCACGTCGAAACACGTCCCCGATCCTGAGACAGATAACGAACCCGGTTCTCGTCCCTGCAGATGAAGATCAGCCAGACGGACACGCTGCAGAACCTGACCGGCAGGAACGTCTCCGACTATCTGGTGAAAACATACGCGCAGATCATCGGCAAGAGGTATTTTTATCAACTATTATTATTATTATTGTAATATTATGTTAATTATTGGTAACTTCTGTTTATCCGTGAAGCACTTGAAGGCAACACTTGCTGGCCACGAACAAATCAAGAGACAAAACAGTCAATAAAACGATGATAAAATAAGTTTCAAACATAGTAATAATAATAATAATAATAATAATAATAATAATAATAATAATAAAAGATAGCAGAGACAATGATTAGCTGCCTGGTTAAAAAGAGCAAAGACAAAAAGAATGTTTTAAGATTGATTTAAAAGTATAAAGTAAACGTTTGATTTCATGATCATCTTTTATTTTTATTATTATTATTATTTATAGTTTATTCATCATTTTTCTTTATGTTTATTTAAATATTATTTTTGTATTTTTTAGCATTGCATATTTTTATTATTTATTTTTATATTTTTGCTTCTTTTTTTTCTTAAATTCTACAATTTTATGTTGAAAGATAAAAAACATAAACATCATTTTTTCATAAATAAATTAAGAACAACTTGAATGTTTTTTTTCAATTATTGCTAATAATTATTATTATAATTAATAATTATTGGTACAAGAATATCAAACTCGAAAGTTTTCAAAATGATATAAGAAAAAACAACAACAAATTCAAACTTTCATTAAAGAATTCAGTTGTAAAAATGTTAAAAAATGCTTTAAAAACATTTGATTTGATCAAATCCTTCCACGAGAAACTAAGCTTTTCTTCCCCCAACAGCCTGAAGAACAAGATCTGGGTCAACGAGTTCAGGTTCGTTTTATTTCCCGGCGACTGATCGTGTTGTTCGACAAACATCTAAACCCTGAACATGTGTCGACAGATACGGAGGATTCTCTCTCGGAGCCAGAAGTTCTCAGTTCATGTCTCAGAAGGACCGAGTCGACGACGCCATCGCGCAACTGAGGCGACGCTTCCAGCTGGAGAGAGTGAGATCTTATCTCTTTTTCAATCTCTCACGAAAAAAAACACTCACTCTTTCATCTCCTCCTCCAGGGAACCGCCTCGGACCGGTTCTTCCGCAGCCTCTCCAGCTTCATCCAGGGCCTGGACAGCAAGAACAACGTCAAGGTCAGTGACGACACCTAGAGGTCGAGGGTCACCGTGTGTTTGGGTTTGTGTTGATTTTTTTTGTGCGTCCGCGGTGGTTCCAGATCTGGTTCAACAACAAGGGCTGGCACAGCATCACCTCCTTCCTCAACGTGATGAACAACGGGATCCTGCGAGCGAGTCTTCCTGCCGGGAAAGATCCGACCCGGTTCGGCATCACGGCTCACAACCACCCGCTCAACCTCACCAAGGAGCAGCTGTCGCAGGTCGCCCTGTGAGTGGATATTGAACAGTGAAAACTGACATTTTTCATTGAATTATTCTCCTTTTTTAATCATTTTTAATCTAAAATTTAAGTTCCGTTATTTGTTTTTTGAAAAGTTGAATTTGTTTTATTTTTTAAAAATTGAGTATTTTAAAACTTTATTATTATTTTCTTCTACACATACACTTTGATATTCTAATACCAGTAGGAACAAAATAAATGATCTAAATTCAGTATTTTTTCAATTCCTAGTGTTTTGAATTCAATATAAAAATGCTATAACAGACAAAACTAATCGATCACCGATCTACTCTGTGCCGTGATTGGCTGAGAGTTTGATCGAGTAGCATTTATTTATATTTATATATATATATATTTATTTATTTATTTACTTGATCAAAGCATTAAATCAAAATTTTAGAAGATGTTATTGTAAATTCTTGGAATCAGAATTTTAAACGTTTTGTTTAACAAAACAAAGATTAATAAACAGATTATTAAATTCAACTGTTTAATAAAAACACAACAAATGATGGAATTAAATGATTAAGAAGGAAAAAGTAACGTTTAAAACAAAGTTGAAACATTTGAAGTCTCATATATTCTGTTGGTATATGTATACGGAAAAACGTTGAACTTTGAACTCTGACCCCGCCCCCAGCATGACGACCTCCGTGGACGTGCTGGTGTCCATCTGCGTGATCTTCGCCATGTCCTTCGTGCCGGCCAGCTTCGTGGTCTTCCTGATCCAGGAGCGCGTCAACAAGGCCAAACACATGCACTTCATCAGCGGCGTGCAGCCGTTCCTCTACTGGCTCTCCAACTTCGTCTGGGACATGGTGCGACCTTCGACCTGCGACCTGCGACCTTCTTCGACGGCGATTGAAAAAACTCAAAGTTGTTTTTCCTCCTGGTCCTGCAGTGCAACTACATCGTTCCTGCCACGCTGGTCATCATCATCTTCATCTGCTTCCAACAAGACGCGTACGTGTCGTCCACCAACCTGCCGGTGCTCGCGCTGCTGCTGCTGCTCTACGGGTGAGTCGTCGCCACGGTTACCACGAGTCGTATAACTACGAGTATATCTTAGTTTCATTTTAATTACTCCTGTCCTTGTTCTCCTTTTGTGAGTATTTTTGTGTCTTGGAATCATTGAAAAATATTGATTAAAAATAGGAAAATGTTCATTTAACATGTGAGAATAATAGTAATAATAATAATAGAAAATAAAGATTGTTTAACTTCACAATGTTTTGCTTCTTAAATGAATTTTTTCTTTTTTTCTTCCCTATTTTTATCTTATTTCCACCCATAATATCAAGACTCTTTGTAAAACTGTAGTAAAACTCATTATGTATAATTTTGTAAAAGCTAAACTACATTTTAATTTAGGTTTAATTTAATTTTTCCCTTGTTTTTGAAAGATAGAGATAAATTGTTTTTTAATTATCCTTTTGTGAGTATTTTTGTGTCTCAGAAACATTGAAAAATATTGATTTAAAAAAATAAAAAGTTAATATAACATGTGAAAATAATTGATAGAAAATAAAGATCATCGTTTAAATTCACAATGTTTTGCTTCTTATCTTTTTAAATCTCTTTATTCTTTATTTTCTTCCCTATTTTTATTTTATTTTCACCCATAATATTAAGACTCTTTGTAAAACTGATTATGTATAAATGTGTAAAAGCTAAACTACAATTTAATTTAGTTTTAATTTAACCTTTCCCTTGTTTTTTAATTTCTCCTTTTGCGCGTGAAAATATTAAAAAGAAAAAAGAAAATAGAAATAATAGAAAAGTTGGGTGAAAAATATTTTTATTTTTCTTCCTTTGACCTTTGATTTAAATCCTATAATAACAAATGACCTCAGAGATCTTCACTCACAACTAAACTACATTTAATTTGATTTTAATTGTATGTTTTTTACTCCAAATATAACTTGTTTTACAACTGTTTATTTCTCCTTATGTGAGTATTTTTGTGTCTCAGAATCATTGAAAAATATTGATTAAAAAAGGAAAATGTTAATATAATATGTAAAAGAAAAACGAATGAATAGAAAATAAAGATGTTGTTTTAAATCAACGTTTAACTCCACAATGTTTTTTTCTCCTTTTGTGAGTATTTTTGTGTCTTGAAATACTTTCAAAACGTATAAAAAAAAACGAAAGAAAAAGAAAATGTGAATATAAACTATGAAAAGATACATTATAGAATGTTTTTATTTCTTAACATCAAGAGAAAACTACACTTTTTCATTTTTAATTTTATTAAACTTTTATATTCAGGCTCTTCAGAAAAAATGTGTTTTATTCTCATATGGAGAATAATTTTTGACTTCAAATACACCTTTTTTTTATTTCCTTTGAATATTTTAGTGACTCAAAATTGCTTGAAAAAGTATTTAAATTAAAAAATAATAGAATGAATTGTTCTTTCTTAACATCAAGGCTTTATATTTTCCTCTTTATCCACATTTGTTCCTGGAGTTCGTGAGGTTCTCTCTGGTGACTGAGCTTCTCTCCTGCAGGTGGTCCATCACTCCGCTCATGTACCCGGCCTCCTTCTTCTTCAAGATCCCCAGCACGGCCTACGTGGTCCTGACCAGCGTCAACATCCTGATCGGCATCAACGGCAGCGTCTCCACCTTCGTCCTGGAGCTGTTCGGCAGCAACGTAGGTCGACATGAAGGTCGAAGGTCGTTTCAAGTTCAAACTAACATCGGTCCTTCCAGGAGGTCGGAGGCATCAACGACATCCTGAAGAACGTGTTCCTGATCTTCCCGCACTTCTGTCTGGGCCGAGGACTCATCGACATGGTGAAGAACCAGGCCATGGCCGACGCGCTGGAGAGATTCGGTGAGAAGCCTCGACCTTGATGAAGCCTCGACCTTGATGAAGCCTCGACCTTGACGTCGCTGAAGAAGTTTGACAGATTTCTAAAGATGTTTTTCCGGATTCAGGCGAGAACCGGTTCCGCTCGCCTCTGGCCTGGGACATGGTGGGCAAGAACCTGTTCGCCATGGCCATCGAGGGCGTCATCTTCTTCTTCATCACCGTCCTCATCCAGTACCACTTCTTCTTCAAGGCCAGGTGGGTCGTCGTGGTCAGGAGCTCGAGGAAGGTCCAGGTTCTAACCCCAGGTGTGGCTCCTCAGGTCCTCCATCAGCCACCTGAAGCCCATCGGCGAGGAGGACGAGGACGTGGCCCGAGAGCGGCAGAGGATCCTGGGCGGAGGAGGACAGTCGGACATCCTGGAGCTCAGAGAACTCACCAAGATCTACAAACGCAAACAGAAACCGGCCGTGGATCGTCTGTGTGTCGGGATCCCGCCTGGAGAGGTTCGTTCACACATCTTTATTTGATTTTATTTTTCATTTATATATATTTCTATTTTTCATTTATATATAATTGTTATTTATTTTATTTATTTTATTTATTTTTAATTTATATATATTTCTAATTTTCATTTATATATAATTTTTATCTATTTTATTTTATTTTTAATTTATATATATTTATATTTTTCATTTATATATTATTTTTTATTTATTTTATTTTTTATTTATATATATTTCTATTTTATTTTTATTTTTATTTTATTTTTATTTATATATATTTTTCTTTTATTTATCATTTTTTATTTATTTAATTTTATGGGGATATTGAAGGAACTGTTAAAACTTTTGTTAAAATGTCGTTTATTTTAAACATTTGATCATTTTTGATTATGTTCTTTACAATAGTAGAATAAAAAATATACTATATAAATATAATATATAAATATAACTATTATATTCTAATTACAATTATTCAAAAAAAATTTACATTTATTTGAATAATAATGTCGTTATATATATACATATTTTATCATTATTATTTTTAAAATAATTTAACTCAATCATTTCTATATTGAAAAGTAAACATTTTTTTAATTCAAATTTTATTTTATAGTAGTTGAATAAAAAACATATATTTTACAAATAGTTTGATACATTAATTCCAATTATTCAAAAATACATTTTCTAAACTGTTTGTTTTTTTATTCATAACATTTAAAATGTTGAAAACTTTTAAGCCTTGAATTGCCTTTAAATAATTAAATAATTAATATATTAAAACGTTAAACATATTTTTATTGACTCATTAAATTCAATAAAGTTTATATTTAATGTTTTTTTTAAGATTTAATATAAAAATAATTGTTAAAAAATAATTATTAATTTAATTTCAAACATAGTGTTTGATCAAATAATTCAAAGGATTAAAAAATTAATTTGATAAATTTTATATATTTTCATTTATTGGCTTTTAAATTCAATAGAATCACGAGACGACAGTCGCTCGTCATCGATTGGTTTTGTCTGGCGTCACTTTTATAGCAACTTTTATACTGAATTTAAATGTAAACTAATTAAAGAATATTCAATTTAGACAATTTATTTTTAAATTATTTTAATTAACATCAAACTCTATGTGTAAAAATGCAAAAAATAAAAACATTTCAAATTCAAAATTCAAAATTGAAACATTTGAATCATGAATATTGTGACATCACTGTCAAACATCTACTCCTAGCATGCTAACTAGCATAATGCTAACTAGCATACTAGCATAATGCCAACTAGCATACTAGCATAATGCTAACTAGCATACTAGCACAATGCCAACTAGCATAGTAGCATAATGCTAACTAGCATACTAGCACAATGCCAACTAGCATAGTAGCATAATGCTAACTAGCATACTAGCACAATGCCAACTAGCATAGTAGCATAATGATAACTAGCATACTAGCACAATGCCAACTAGCATAGTAGCATAATGATAACTAGCATACTAGCACAATGCTAACTAGCGTACTAGCATAAACTCTACTAACACGGTCGCCATCTTCGCAGTGCTTCGGTCTGCTGGGAGTGAACGGCGCTGGTAAGACGAGCACCTTCAAGATGCTGACCGGAGACTCCATGGTGACCAGCGGTGAAGCGTATCTGGCCGGCAAGAGGTAAAAAAAAAACTCCAGACCCCTGGAGGACGTTAGCGTGGGATGTTCTGACATCACATCCTGTCGCCCGCAGCGTGAACACGGAGATCGACGAGGTTCACCAGAACATGGGCTACTGCCCGCAGTTCGACGCCATCAACGACCTGCTGACCGGCCGCGAGCACCTGGAGTTCTACGCCATCCTGAGGGGCGTGCCCGAGAAGGAAGTGTGCGAGGTAAGCTAACGCTAGCGTAGCTTTCGTGAAACGCCTCCAGGGGACCCCGTGACCGACCTCGTGTCGTGGCAGGTGGCGGAGTGGGGCATCAGGAAGCTGGGTCTGGTCAAGTACGTGGATAAAGCCGCCGGGAGCTACAGTGGAGGAAACATGAGGAAACTGTCCACGGCCATCGCGCTCATCGGAGGACCGCCCGTCGTCTTCCTGGTCAGTGGCTTCAACACGAGATCGTGAACGTTAGCGTGACGTTCATGGAACTAGTGACACATCAGATTATTGATGAGACTAACATCGGTCTGTTGATGAACTATATAAATATTTATTCAGCCTTCTGTTGTCTCTGGGTCAATGTGACCCGAAGGTCCATGACGACCTCCATCACTGCGTATGTATTTATGGAAGCGAGGAAGGTCATTGACCTTTGACCGTGAGACAACACAAGGGATACCACAAATACATTTGTATTCGGGCCTCTGAGACAAAACAAGGGATACCACAAACATATTTGTTTTCAGGCCTTCGGGTCAACTTGACCCAGAGACAACACAAGGGATACCACAAATTCATTTGTTTTGCTGCCTTTGGTTCACCTTGACCCAAAGACAACACAAGGGATACCACAAACTCATTTGTTTTGCTGCCTTTGGTTCACCTTGACCCAAAGACAACACAAGGGATACCACAAACTCATTTGTTTTGCTGCCTTTGGTTCACCTTGACCCAGAGACAACACAAGGGATACCACAAACTCATTTGTTTTGCTGCCTTTGGTTCACCTTGACCCAAAGACAACACAAGGGATACCACAAACTCATTTGTTTTGCTGCCTTTGGTTCACCTTGACCCAAAGACAACACAAGGGATACCACAAACTCATTTGTTTTGCTGCCTTTGGTTCACCTTGACCCAAAGACAACACAAGGGATACCACAAACTCATTTGTTTTGCTGCCTTTGGTTCACCTTGACCCAAAGACAACACAAGGGATACCACAAACTCATTTGTTTTGCTGCCTTTGGTTCACCTTGACCCAAAGACAACACAAGGGATACCACATACTCATTTGTTTTGTTTTCGTCCCCTCAGGACGAGCCGACGACGGGGATGGATCCTAAAGCCAGACGCGCTCTATGGAACGCGATACTGAGCATCGTCAAGGAGGGGCGCTCTGTCGTCCTCACGTCTCACAGGTTCGTGAGTTTAGTTACTTGTATATTTAATAATTACAATCATTAAAAAATAAATTTGATAAATTCTATTTATTTCCATTTATGGATTTTTAAATACAACAGAATCACGAGACGACAGTCGCTCGTCATCGCTTGGTTTTGTCTGGCGTCACTTTTATAGCAACATTTTATACTGAATTACAACTATTTATTGTTGAATTATTGGAATTATAAGATCAAACTAAAATGTCATTGATTCTGAAATAAATGTATTTTTTAAATCAACTTCCTGTTTAGAAATGACTCAATTCAAAGTTTTTTTAATCAACTTCCTGTTTAAAAATAACTTAATTCAATGTTTTAATCAACTTCCTGTTTAGAAACGACTTCATTCAATGTTTTTAATCAACTTCCTGTTTAGAAACAACTTAATTCAATGTTTTAATCAACTTCCTGTTTAGAAACGACTTCATTCAATGTTTTTAATCAACTTCCTGTTTAGAAACGACTTCATTCAATGTTTTAATCAACTTCCTGTTTAGAAACTACTTCATTCAATGTTTTTAATCAACTTCCTGTTTATAAACGACTTAATTCCATGTTTTTAATCAACTTCCTGTTTATAAACGACTTAATTCCATGTTTTTAATCAACTTCCTGTTTAGAAACGACTTCATTCAATGTTTTTAATCAACTTCCTGTTTAGAAACGACTTCATTCAATGTTTTAATCAACTTCCTGTTTATAAACGACTTAATTCAATGTTTTTAATCAACTTCCTGTTTATAAACGACTTAATTCCATGTTTTTAATCAACTTCCTGTTTATAAACGACTTAATTCAATGTTTTTAATCAACTTCCTGTTTATAAACGACTTAATTCCATGTTTTTAATCAACTTCCTGTTTATAAACGACTTAATTCCATGTTTTTAATCAACTTCCTGTTTAATAACGACTTAATTCAATGTTTTAAATCAACTTCCTGTTTATAAACGACTTAATTCCATGTTGTTAGTCAACTTCCTGTTTATAAACTACTTAATTCACTGTTTTTAATCAACTTCCTGTTTATAAACGACTTAATTCAATGTTTTTAATCAACTTCCTGTTTATAAACGACTTAATTCCATGTTGTTAATCAACTTCCTGTTTATAAACGACTTAATTCCATGTTGTTAATCAACTTCCTGTTTATAAACGACTTAATTCCATGTTGTTAATCAACTTCCTGTCTGTGCAGCATGGAGGAATGCGAGGCTCTCTGCACCAGGATGGCCATCATGGTCAACGGCAGGTTCCGGTGCCTCGGCAGTGTGCAGCACCTGAAGAACCGGTTCGGGGACGGGTACACCATCATCCTGAGGGTGGCCGGGCCGGACCCGGACCTGCAGCCGGTGGTGGACTTCATCGAGCAGGAGCTCCCGGGCAGCACCTTGAAGGAGAAACATCGTAACATGCTGCAGTACCAGCTGCCGTCCTCGCTCACCTCGCTCGCCCGCATCTTCTCGCTGCTGTCCACCAACAAAGACTCGCTCCGCATCGAGGACTACTCTGTGTCCCAGACCACCCTGGACCAGGTCCGTGGTCTTCACTCTTCAAGTTCAATATCATCTTCAAAAATATCGTTTTTGTATTTTATGTGTTTTAATTCATAGTATTTTAAATTCAATATATAAAAGTATAATACAGTCACCAGACATTACTAACAGATCACGAGCTACTGGATCAAACTTCCAGCCAATCACATGACTCACAGACGATCACATGACTCACAGTCGATCACATGACTCACAGACGATCACATGACTCACAGACGATCACATGACTCACAGACGATCACATGACTCACAGACGATCACATGACTCACAGACGATCACATGACTCACAGACGATCACATGACTCACAGACGATCACATGACTCACAGTCGATCACATGACTCACAGACGATCACATGACTCACAGACGATCACATGACTCACAGACGATCACATGACTCACAGACGATCACATGACTCACAGACGATCACATGACTCACAGACGATCACATGACTCACAGTCGATCACATGACTCACAGACGATCACATGACTCACAGACGATCACATGACTCACAGACGATCACATGACTCACAGACGATCACATGACTCACAGACGATCACATGACTCACAGACGATCACATGACTCACAGACGATCACATGACTCACAGACGATCACATGACTCACAGACGATCACATGACTCACAGACGATCACATGACTCACAGACGATCACATGACTCACAGACGATCACATGACTCTCAGACGATCACATGACTCACAGACGATCACATGACTCACAGACGATCACATGACTCACAGACGATCACATGACTCACAGACGATCACATGACTCACAGCCAATCACATGACTCACAGACGATCACATGACTCACAGATGATCACATGACTCACAGACGATCACATGACTCACAGACGATCACATGATCCAGTAGCTCGTGATCTGTTAGTAATGTCTGGTGACTCTATTATACAATTATTCACATATTGAAAGATTTTATTTATTTATTTTAAATCATTAGAATTTTTTTCAAGTAAATATTTTTACTCATAAAGTTCCCTTTTTTCATCTAAAATTATCAAAAATATATGTGTAGTATTAAATATTTTTTAATTCATAGTATTTTAAATTCAATATATAAAAGTATAATACAGTCACCAGACATTACTAACAGATCACGAGCTACTGGATCAAACTTCCAGCCAATCATGCGACACACAGACGATCACATGACTCACAGACGGTCACATGACTCACAGACGATCACATGACTCACAGCCAATCACATGACTCACAGACGATCACATGACTCACAGATGATCACATGACTCACAGACGATCACATGACTCACAGACGATCACATGATCCAGTAGCTCGTGATCTGTTAGTAATGTCTGGTGACTCTATTATACAATTATTCACATATTGAAAGATTTTATTTATTTATTTTAAATCATTAGAATTTTTTTCAAGTAAATATTTTTACTCATAAAGTTCCCTTTTTTCATCTAAAATTATCAAAAATATATGTGTAGTATTAAATATTTTTTAATTCATAGTATTTTAAATTCAATATATAAAAGTATAATACAGTCACCAGACATTACTAACAGATCACGAGCTACTGGATCAAACTTCCAGCCAATCATGCGACACACAGACGATCACATGACTCACAGACGGTCACATGATCCAGTAGCTCGTGATCTGTTAGTAATGTCTGGTGACTCTATTATACTTTTATATATTGAATTTAAAATACTATGAATTAAAAATATTGAATTTAGAAAGTTTGTTTTTGAATTATTGTAATTAGAATATAATAAAATACATGTAAGAAATAATTTGTAAAATATTTAAATGTTAATTATTCAAAGAAAACAAATATAAACTAAAGTTAAACCAACATTTTTAATAGTTTTTTTCAATTTCAACAGAAAATATTTATTGAAACGTTTTTTTTAAGCATTGAAAACGTTTTGGATCATTTAATATTTAATATTCTATACTTTATGTTTATATTTGTTTTCTTTGAATAATTGAATCAAAATTTGAATATTTTAGAAACTATACGTATATAGTAGTTTTATAATGTAGTTCATCTGAAAATATATATATATTTTAATGTAATTATTTGAAACAATAGAATTTTAAACTTTAAATATAGAAACGATGAAATAAAAACAAAAACATTTTAAATGTTTAACCTCAAACACCTAAAACCTCACAAACACCTAAAACCGCACAAACACCTTAAACCTCACAAACACCTAAAACCTCACAAACACCTAAAACCTCACAAACACCTAAAACCTCACAAACACCTAAAACCTCACAAACACCTAAGACCTCACAAACACCTAAAACCTCACAAACACCTAAAACCTCACAAACACCTAAAACCTCACAAACACTAAAACCGCACAAACACCTAAAACCTCACAAACACCTAAAACCTCACAAACACCTAAAACCTCAAAAACGCCTAAAACCTCACAAACACCTAAAACCTCACAAACGTCACAAACACCTAAAACCTCACAAACGTCACAAACCTCACAAACACCTAAAACCTCACAAACACCTAAAACCTCACAAACACCTAAAACCTCACAAACGCCTAAAACCTCACAAACACCTGAAACCTCACAAACACCTAAAACCTCACAAACGCCTAAAACCTCACAAACGCCTAAAACCTCACAAACACCTAAAACCTCACAAACACCTAAAACCTCACAAACGCCTAAAACCTCACAAACGCCTAAAACCTCACAAACACCTAAAACCTCACAAACACCTAAAACCTCACAAACACCTAAAACCTCACAAACACCTAAAACCTCACAAACGCCTGAAACCTCACAAACACCTAAAACCTCACAAACACCTAAGACCTCACAAACACCTAAAACCTCACAAACGCCTAAAACCTCACAAACACCTAAAACCTCACAAACACCTAAAACCTCACAAACACCTAAAACCTCACAAACGTCACAAACACCTAAAACCTCACAAACGCCTAAAACCTCACAAACACCTAAAACCTCACAAACACCTAAGACCTCACAAACACCTAAAACCTCACAAACGCCTAAAACCTCAAAAACACCTAAAACCTCACAAACACCTAAAACCTCACAAACACCTAAAACCTCAGAAACGCCTAAAACCTCACAAACACTTAAAACCTCACAAACACCTAAAACCTCACAAACGCCTAAAACCTCACAAACACCTAAAACCTCACAAACACCTATAACCTCACAAACACCTAAAACCTCACAAACACCTATAACCTCACAAACACCTAAAACCATGTTCCTCCGGCGCAGGTTTTCGTGAACTTCGCGAAGGACCAAAGCGACGAGGATCACCTGAAGGACGTCCACCTGAACAAAAGAGACGCCGTTGAGGTCGACGTGTCCAAACTCAACTCATTCCTCATGGACCGCGAGACCAAGGAGAGCGTCGTGTGAGACTCGCCGCCATTTTGTTTTTTTCCATTTCTATATATTTTTTAGTCTTTTTTAAATTCACGCCTGGACTCTGGCGCCCCCTCTCGACGAGAGCGGGGCGCTGCGGGCGAAAGACGCTCAATGCAAACCAATGCAAGAACGTGTTCGTGACGACGTGAAGCTTCACTGGACGCGGAGAAGATCTTTGTTCGGATCAAAGATCTTTGACGACAAAGCTCAAGGTCATCTTCACTGCCAACTGCTCAACGATGTACTTTTGTATTCAGGGTCAAACGTCTTCATCCAAAACCGGGGTGAAAGGTCGAAGGCGTTTTTCTAAGATAGTTATTTAAAAAAAGTCCTATTTTTCAACAAAAAAAAAGAAGAAGAAGAAGAAGACCCCCCTCCGTTGCCATGACGACGTCATTTCTTCGTTTCATCTCAGTGTCCTTGAAACGTCCTCCAGCATCAGTGCCTACAAACTCTGGAAGGATCTGCTCGCCGCTCTTGAAAAAAACCACAGAAGAAGTCCAGGAAGTCCAGGAATGTATCAAAGCACAAGCGTTGTTGATAAAACGCTCTGACGCGGGAACATCACCAGGACCTGCATGTTTGGTCCCGAGCATGCGCAGGAGCTTCAAGGGGTCAAAAGGTCGAACCCGCTTCGGTGTTGTTGAGTGAAAAAAATGTAACGTTTTTGTTTTTCTGGAGGAAAAAGTGTTGTGAAGAACCTGCTGACTCGGGGAAATACACACAAAAATAAACAAACTGTTTGTGCCAAATGCCAGCTCAAGATCCACCAGCGTCACCTTGACAAGGTCAGTCAAGGTCAGCGACTCCAAATGTAGTTTTTCTAACTGAAGCTGCCAAAATCCTGCTTTTTTATTTAAAAAAAACCACTTGGTTCCGTCCAGAGAAGTGGAACCGGGTCAAAAACAGGGACCACCGGAGGGGGGGGGGGATTCAGACGTCGGAAAAAAACTTTATCGATCAAAACCCCCCGACGACGTTTTTCGGTGCGACCTTTGGTGCTCGTGGTCCAATCGTAGGCGGAGCTTCATGTCGTCTCCGCCCGAAAAACACGGCACTTTAAACGCCGGCGACGAGAGACGCTGCTGGAACCGATTTTAGAGAAAAAATGTTAAATAAAAATAAAAGTATAGACGAAGATATTTAAGAAGAGAAAAAAACGTGTACGACGTCGCTACTGTAGTTTCTTCTCGTGCGCGATATGAATATTTGTTTACATCTCTGAGTATTAAACGACTGTTGGGTCTGTTACCTTCTGTGTATAGTTCTGTCCACAAATAAAGTTCATACATTTTGAAAAAACGTATTTTTTTTGTTGTTGTTCAAATTAGAGATGTTTGTTTCTGGCTCCCTCCGCTGGCAGGACGGTGGAACTGCAGGCTCCTGAAAACGGAAGCGTCGACGGACTCAACGGCAAAAAAAAAAGGATTCTTGTTGTGAAGGTTTTTATTTACATAAATAAATCAATTTAACCAGGATACAAATGAATGCAACAGACGTCTCCGACCCATGATCCCTTTCTTCTCTTCCTCTTTCACCACGATTCTTCACCGACATTATTAAAACGATAACTTGGTTAAACTAGTGAAGTGTTGACGAAGCTTCACGTTTGTGAGTCGTTTCGTCCTAGATTCACCAAGTGTTGCCCTGTGTAGCTGGGACGGGCAGAAGTGAGTTATGATGCATAGAAAGTGTAACTGAAGTCAGTTCAGGGTCAAAGAACTTTTGGTCGAAACTTGCATTTTTTACACAGAACCAATCAATGTGTGTGTGTGTGTTAAGGTGTGTGTGTGTTTAGGTGTGTGTGTGTTTAGGTGTGTGTGTGTGTGTTTAGGTGTGTGTGTGTGTGTTTAGGTGTGTGTGTGTTTAGGTATGTGTGTGTATGTCTGTGCAAGTGGTTTGTGCTTGTGTGTGTAAGTCTCTGTGTGTGTGTAGTCATGCAAGTGTGTATCTTCATGCATGTGTGTATATATGTTAATTTGTGTGCGTATTCATGTAGGTGTGTGTACGTGTGTTCATGTAAGTTTGTGTTTGTGTATGTTTTTCATACATGCGTGCGTTCGTGCATGTGTGTGTGTGTGCGCATGTGTGTGTGTGTCTGGATGTGTGTGTGTTCGGTTTGTGCATGTGCGTGTGCATGTGTGTGTGTCCGTGCGTGCATGTGTGTGGCTAGATGTGTGTGTGTGTGTGTTTGTGTGTGTGTGTGTGTGTGTGTGTGTGTGTGTGTGTGTGTTCGGTTCATGCATGTGTGTGGTTGCATGTGTGTGTGTACGTGTGCGTGTGTGTGTGTGTGTGTGTGTGGGTGTGTGTGTGTTTGGTTCATGCATGTGTGTGGTTGCATGTGTGTGTGTACGTGTGCGTGTGCGTGTGTGTGTGTGTGTGTGTGTGGGTGTGTGTGTGTTCGGTTCGTGCGTGTGTGTTCGGTTCGTGCATATGTGTGGTTGCATGTGTGTGTGTGTGTGTGTGTGTGTGTGTACAAAAGAACACCGTGAGCAGTATCAGTTCTGCAGGTCAAAGGTCGGAAGTGAAACCAGGAAACAAGTTACAAACTCCTTCATCCTTCGGAGACACACAACGGCGACGACGGCGACGACAATGACATCAACACAAATGGAACCAAAGTGAGTTTTCTTTTCTTCGTAAAACAAACGTGTGTAACCAGACGCAGCTGCTCCTGTGATCCGAAAAATCCTCTCGATTGAGGAACGAAAACTTTTGATTTTATCAAAAATTCTTCTTGTTCCTCAAAGTGTTTTTTCTTCAGAGACGTCGACGACTGTCTCAACGGCATTTATCTGGACGTGTTTCTTCACGTGTCGCTCGTGCCTGCAGTGAGTTCATGACTTCCAGTCTCACTTTTAAGGATTTATTGATCGTTGACGATGAACTATTGTCAGAAAATGATACAAAAAAAAAAAACTCTTGAAAGAGAGAAAAACACTGAAAAATGAAAAAACAAGGATTTAAAAAATGTTTTCTACATGTATTTATACATTTTTAAGCAACTTTTTACATTTGATTGTAAGAAAAAAAATTAAAGCATTTTTTGTTACATTTATTTGTTTTAAGCTAATTTTTATTGAAGCAATATTTGTATTACGTAAACTTTATTTCAGCAACTTTTCCTTTTTTTTTATAAAAGTGAATTTATCGTTTAAAATATGTATTTGTTTTTTTTATATAAATATGATAAAACTGCACAATAAATCTAGTAATAACTCATTTATTTATTTTGAACGTTACGTGATCAATAAAGTTTTATGTTTCTGTCTATAAAATTAAAATGATTCTTAAAGCGTGTCACGCGCCAAATCAGCCGTACAAACATTGTTTCTGGCTCCTCCCAGTGTCAGAACATTGTAACTGCAGTTATGTTTCACAGCGAGACGAAGATTCTTGTTTCAGTTTAGAGTAACTTTAGTAACTTTAGTAACTTTAGTAACTCAACAAAACCTCGACTAACTAAACCATTACCGTAATATCCTACCCTAAACGTGCAACAGAATTTTAACAGCAGTTTAACGTATTAAAAAAGGGTTTTGGCTCAAACTTTCAACGTGTTTTTTGTTTTTATTTTATCATAGATGTAAAGAAAAGTTTTCTAATACATAAAAATGTTCTTCCTCAGGTGCTGATCACGGTCGTGTTGTCGTTCTTGCAGAAACGATCAAATGTTCAAACCGTCGATCGCAAACTTCCCTTCCTGGGACGACGTTTTGCGATCGTGGTGTAAGTGGTCGAAGCTAATGCTAATGCTAATGCTAATGCTAATGTTGACCGTGTCTCTTCGTCTCAGACCTCTGGACACGATCGGAAGCCTCAGTAACCGCTGGTCGTACGGTTTTGCGTTCGGCGCCGTGTCTTACAGCGTCTTGTTGCTCTTCTCCGAGGCCTACATTCCCTTCAACGTTCCCAGCTGGGCCAAAGGTTTTCCTGCTTCCATGACGGACCTGCTGTCGTTTCTTTCGTTACTATTGAACCAAAAGAAAAAAATTCAAATATTTTCAACAACAAAAACTTTGAAAAAGATTTCAAAAATAGGGACCAAAATGTGCTTCACAAAACATGACAAACACAACATACATTATTTCAATTTTAAACTTTTTCTAAATTGAAAATTTTGACTTTTGACCAAAACCATTTTTCACTTTTAACTTTTCTTTGATTGAAGCAACTTTTTCTTCTTTTATTTTACATTAAAATATATATTTTTGATTAAATCAACTTCATTTTGATTAAAGCAAATTTTCATAGTTAATGCTCTTTTTGATTCCAGAAACATTTTTATGGAAAATGTGTTTTTGATTGATTTCAAATGTTTGTTTTTTTAACGAAAATATACATTTTGTTTGATTTTTTTTTTTTTAAAACAGGTAAATATAAAATGGGGAAAAATTAAAACAACCATATTTTTGGTTTTTAAATTAAATAATTTGATGGAAAATGCTATTATTTTCTTCATGATTTTTTTTTAATTACATTTATATTATTTAAGAAACCTTTTATTTTTTATTAAAGCTATTTAAAAAAAATAATGTTAATATTCTAAAACTGCCCAAGAAAGTTTTATTACGGAGCAACTTTTATATGATGTTTTTATTATTTAAGAAACTTTCTCTTTTTTAATTAAAATATATATTTTCACTGAGGAAACCTTTTTTTAAATACTTCTTTGATCCAAGCAACTTAATATATATATATATATATATATATATATACATATATATATATATATATATACATATATATATATATATAATTTCATTAAAAAATGTATATATTTCTTTGATTTAAGCAACTTAAAAAAAAGATATAAATATATTTTCTTTGAGGCTTTTTTGTAATATCAACTTTCTTATAGAAAATATTTATTTTAATGTATCATTTTTAAAATATGTTTTTAATTGACATTTTTTTTATTTATGAAGCATCTTTTTTTTTTACTACATTCTTTGAAGCAAGTTTCTTCATGATCGGAGAAACTTTTTTGAAATGAAAATATTTATTTGCTTGAAGCAACTTTTGTTTTTATTTAAAAACAAACAGAACTTCCTCTTCAATCCAGTTGTTGTGTAGCCCAGTGACCGCGTGTGTTGCTCCTCAGTGGTTGTGTATTTGGTCGGCGCTCTGGAGGTCGGTCTGGTCAACTTCCCCTTCTTCGCCTGTTTGTCGACGCCGTTCCGGACCATCGGTGCCGTGCTGGGAATCCTTTACTCCCTGTCCTGGTGAGTGTCACGAGCGTCGACCCACCAGACCCACCAGACCCTCCAGACCCACCAGACCCACCAGACCCTCCAGACCCACCAGACCCACCAGACCCTCCAGACCCACCAGACCCACCAGACCCTCCAGACCCACCAGACCCACCAGACCCTCCAGACCCACCAGACCCACCAGACCCTCCAGACCCACCAGACCCACCAGACCCTCCAGACCCACCAGACCCACCAGACCCTCCAGACCCACCAGACCCACCAGACCCACCAGACCCTCCAGACCCACCAGACCCACCAGACCGTCCAGACCCACCAGACTCTGATGTGTTCCTCAGGATCATCGTGACGGTCTGGGACACCTTCACCTGTCCTGATGGGAAGGTAGGTGAGTACGACTCGCTCGCGGCCTCGGCGTCTCCTGCGTCTGCTCGTCATGGTGTTGGTCTCGCAGCTTCTGGGCCGGAACCAGAAGATCATCGTGCAGTGGCCGTGCATCCTGTCGCTGGTCTTCCTCCTGGGCCGGTTCTTCTACATGCTCATCAAGGGGGTTCGGATCCACCTCCAGCTGGAGCCGCCGGTGAGTGACTTCTGTCCGTGGAGGTCCTGGACAACTCTGAGCCGGTGTTTCTGGTCCAGGACTCTGACGACGTGATCGAGCAGCACCAGCTGAACCACGTCAAGACGCTTCTGGTGAAAACTTCTAGTAACAAGTAGGACTTTTATCTTGTTTTTCTCTCCAGTCACTCCCTGAAATTAAGACTAAGTATTGTTTCTGGCGGCCTCTGGTGGGAAGATGTCTGCATTACAACCTTCATTATAAAATGTCCCCGTTTTTTATGAAGTATCGTGAGATTAATCAAATCACTTTTATCTTTTAATCTGAATATTTAATATTGAATGATTTTACTTAACATTTAACATTTTGAAACTTTGAATTTCATTCTTAGGTTTTATTTTGTTGTTATTAAATAATTTCTGTATTGAAAGGTTAAATATGTGTATTTTTATAGTAAAGATTCGAATATTTTCTAAATTATTAATTAAAACAATGTATCAATATTTTAATTCGATAATTCAAAACGTAATTTTCTACTCGGAGCTTCACCTAAAACCTTTAGTATATTAAAAAATAGAAAATGTATTTTTAACACAAAAAAAAGTAAATGCTATATCTTATACATATTATTATTATTATTATTATTATTATTATTATTATTATTATTATTGTTATTATTATTATTATTATTATTATTATTATTACTATCATTATTTTTCTTTTCTTTTTTCTTTTTCTTTGTATTATTATTTGTATGGTTATTATTATTAATATTATATTATTATTATTATTATTATTATTATTATTAATATTATTATTATTATTGTTATTATTATTATTGTTGGTATTATTATTATTATTATTAGTAGTAGTATTGTTGTTATTATTATTGTTGTTATTATTGTTATTATTATTATTGTTGTTGGTGTTGTTTAAAAAACAATCCTTTCCAATTATATTTTATAAATAATAATAATAATATAATGATAAATATTAAATGATTAAATTAATGATAAAACACTAAAATTCTACAGTACATTAACATCTTAATTTTCAACAGTTCAAATGTTGTGATGTCACTCATTCACTGTATTTGATCGAGAGATCGATGGAACTTCACGAAGTAAACGGTAAACCTCGTGGTCTTTTCCAGGAAGTCTCTGAGCCTGTTCCAAAGGAAGGTCTACGAGTGGGATCCTCACTTCAAGTTCCCCAACAGGATCCTCGGCACCGCCATCATCTCCGTCATCGGCCTCTACACGGTAACCACGGTAACCAGACGGGCGCCGTAAGGTCGGAGGTGACGCCGTGGATGATTGACAGATGACGCTGGCCGACTACAGCCTGAGTCACATGGTGTTCGGTCGCGTGGACGCCTGGAAGGATTCGCTCAAACTTCTGCTCACTTCCTGCAACCAGACGGAAGCTCTCGCCGCCGCCATCCCTCGCCTGGAGGAGTTCATCCACGTGTCCAGGAGTGAGTCGCGCCGGTGCCAAATACAGCATGTTTGTGACTCGAGGTTTTATCTCGTGGTAAAAAGATTAGTATCTTATTTGTGCCGAACTATTACTTTATTGTAAATGAATATTTTCTCATTCTAGCGAAGGTTTGAACTAAACCAGCTCCGTAACTAAAATAGTGACCAAGTTAAAGACTTATAAATTCATTCTTTTAGCACTTAATACCTTTCACACCATTAAAAAACATCCTCTAGAAGTATTTGCAAGTACATTTAAGGGATAATAAAGTATTTAAAAACGAATAACATTTTTGTTATAAAATATTTTTTGCAGTTTTGTATCTTTAAAAAAAAACAGCAAGTTTTATAATAAATCTAAATTAATTAATTTTGATATTCTATTATATATACATATATATATTGTATGTATATATATAATTTGATGAAAGGCAACTATTTTTTTTTTACAAATATTTTCTTTAATTTAATTCAATTATTTTGTAGGAAATTAAATACAAAAACAAAATTATTAAAAACAAATAAGGAAAAAAGTAAAAAATAATAATAATACAAAATATAATATATATATAAATAAATACAAAATAACATTTTTACTGATTCTACTACTATTTTTACTACTTATACTTGTATTACTAATTCTACTACTACTTATACTACTGCTTTTACTAATTCTACTTTGCTACTTACTTACTACTAATTATACTACTCATTCTACTTATTCTACTATTACATATACTTTTACTAATTTTACTATTTATACTACTAATTCTACTACTGCTTTTATTAATTATACTTTACTACTTCTACTTCTACAACTTAATCTTATACTTTTACTACTAATACTACTTATACTTATACTTCTGATTATACTACTAATTCTACTTATTATTTTACTACTTATTATACTACCACTTTTACTACTTATTATTTTATTACAGATTCTACTACTACTTATACATATACTATAACTTATAATTTTATACTACTGATTTTTCTACTTATACTACTAATTCTACTACTACTTTGACTAATTATACTTTACTACTTCTAGTTCTACAACTTAATCTTATACTTTTACTACTAATTCTACTTCTCCTTTTTCTACTAATTATACTACTACTTTTACTACTTTCACATTTATTATCAATTATGCTACTGCTTTTACTATTTATACTTCTAATTCTAGTACTAATTTTACTAATTATACTTTACTACTTCTACTACTTAATCTTATACTTGTACTACTTATTATACAATTACTTTTATTACTAATTATACTACTAAGTATACGTTTACTAATAATCGGTCGCACTCTGACCAGAAGAGATCTGGAGAGTTTTCCTGAATCACGACGTAATAAAACCACGTTTACGATCAAGAAAACGAATGTTACTTGATGCGACTTTAAGATTCAAGTATTGTTCACGTGTCGTTGCAGAGACGTGGCTCGCGACCACCATCTTTGCGAGTCTCAACTCCGTGGCGTACACGCTGCACGTGTTGGCGTGTTACAGGTGAGTCGCTCGCACCTGCAGATCCTCAACTCTACGATGTTACGAACGTTCCGATCTTCCAGGAAACACCTGAAGAGACTCTGGCGAGGAGACAAGAGTTTCTTTCCAGAGAAACTACACACGTCCAGCTCGGCCACAAACCTCGTATGTTACACAACAAATACACAACTTTGATCAGTACACGAGTGGAAGTACACGAGTGGAAGTACATCATCATCGGAATATTTAATGTTTAAACTGATTACTAATTATACTACTGCTTTTACTTATTATACTTTACTACTACTAATTATACTTTTACTACTAATTATACTACTGATTATACTACTGCTTTTACTTATTATACTTTACTACTTCTAATTATACTTTTACTACTAATTATACTACTACTTTTACTAATTATAATTTTACTACTAATTATACTACTAATTATACTACTAATTATACTACTAATTATACTACTACTTTTACTAATTATACTTTACTACTTCTAATTATACTTTTACTACTAATTGTACTACTAAGTATATTCCTTATCCTACTATTACATTTACTAATTATAATTTACTACTTCTACTTCTACAACTTAATCTTATACTTTTACTTCTAATTCTTTTTATACTTTTATTTCTAATTCTACTACTTATTTTACTACTAATACTTATACTTCTAATTGTACTACTATTTCTACTTTTACTACTAATTATATTACTACTTTTACTAATTATACTTTTATTACTAATTCCACTACTTATTATACTACGGCTTTTACTAATTATACTTTACTACTTATACTTATAATTCTACTACTAATTTTACTACTACCTTTACTACTTATACTTTTATTACTTATTCTACTACTACTTTTAATTATACTTTTACTTATAATTGTGCTACTGCTTGTACTACTTATACTACTAATTCTACTACTACTTTTACTAATTATACTTTACTACTTCTATTTCTACAATTTAATCTTATACTATACTAATCTTATTTGTTTTACACATATAGTTTGATATTATCATTTAAATAATTCAAAGGTAGATTTTCAGAATACTATAGTTTTCGTTTTATAGTCTTTTAAATTCAATAAAAAAAACGTTGGTATAGTAAAGTCACCAGACATAACCAATAGAGCACTGAGCTACTGGATCTTTAACTTTCAGCCAATCGTGTGACGCGTACATTTAAAATGTTCAATTTACTCATGAATGTTCTTCTGATGCATTTACTTCCTTAAACGTGTTTAAAGTTGTCTAAGAAACAAAAGTACAAACAATCAAACGATGACTCGTCAAACTTGATTGACAGGCGTCTATCGCACGATACTCTGGATGGCAGATCGCGTTCACGTTGTGGGGTAAAAACTTCTTTTACTTCGTAGAAATGATTAGAAACGACATGTTTCCATTGGTTCTGTGTTTGGCTCCAAGGTTACGTGATGGTTCACTTCGTTCACTTCCTGCTCGCCTTGATGTTCGTTTACGTCTTTGTGATCCCGATTCAACACGGACGCGTCGTCAGCATGATCAAGAGCCTCGGAACCATCTTGTACGTTTGTCAGTACTTGTACTACTAATTATACTTGTAGTTTTACTAATTATATGCTACTTCTACTTCTTCAACTTCTACTTCTACTTTTACTACTAATTACCCTTATACTTTTACTACCAATTATACTTCACTATTACTACTAATTACACTTATAGTTTTAATACTTATTATACTCATACTTTTACTACTAATTACCCTTGTACTTTTACTACCAATTATACTTCACTATTACTACTAATTACACATATAGTTTTAATACTTATTATACTCATACTTTTACTACTAATTACCCTTGTACTTTTACTACCAATTATACTTCACTATTACTACTAATTACACTTATAGTTTTAATACTTATTATACTCATACTTTTACTACTAATTACCCTTGTACTTTTACTACCAATTATACTTCACTATTACTACTAATTACACATATAGTTTTAATACTTATTATACTCATACTTTTACTACTAATTACCCTTGTACTTTTACTACCAATTATACTTCACTATTACTACTAATTACACTTATAGTTTTAATACTTATTTTTCTCATACTTTTACTACTAATTATACTCATGCTTTTACTACTAATTATACTTGTACTTTTAATAATTATATTTTACTTCTACTTCTTCAACTTCTACTTCTACTTTTACTACTAATTAACCTTATACTTTTACTACCAATTATACTTCACTATTACTACTTATTACACTTATAGTTTTACTACTAATTAAACTTGTACTTTTAATAATTATATTTTACTTCTTCTACTTCTTCAACTTATACTTTTACTTCTTCTACTTCGTCAACGTCTACTTCTACTTTTACTACTAATTACGCTTGTACTTTTACTACTAATTATTCTACTGATTTTACTAATTATGCTTTACTACTTCTACTTCTACAACTTCTACATTAACTTCGGATTATACTTATACTTTTACTAATTATACTTTACTACTTATTCATCCACTTTCACTACTTATTCTATTCATACTTTTACTTCTAATTAAACGGGTAATACTACTTTTACTTTTACTACTAATTCTATTACTACATTTACTAATTATACTTTACTACTTCTACTTCTACAACTTCTACTTCTAATTGTACTACTAATTCTACTGCTGCTTTTACTATTCATTATCATACTTATACAACTTATTATACTTATACTTTTACTACTGATTTTACTAAATTATACTTTACAACTTATATTTATACAACTTGTACTTTTACTACTAATTATAAAACTAAATCTAGAACTAATTCTACTACTACTTATTAGACTAAATCTACTTATACTTTTACTACTAATTCTACTACTGCTTATACTACTTATACTACTACTTGTACTTTCACTACTTCTACGACTACTAATTATTATACTTCTATTTCTACTTCTAGGACTACTACTTCTTCTACTTCTATTACTACTTCTGCTAGTACTTCTATTAAAACTTTTCTTCTATTTTTCTTCTTAACTCTTTCAGTTCATTTCATCGTCTTCACATCTTTTCTTCGCATCATTTCAACTGTTTTCACACATTTTTACTTTTGAAAACTAAAACTTTCAAGAGAAGATTCAACATGAAACTCATTTTCTCCTGGAACTGCTCATTAACAAGTTTATTATTAAGATTCTCTCGGTCCATCGATCTTCTAGTCTCACCATCGCCATGGTGATCGGCACGGTGGTCCTGCAGATGGTCCTGGTCCAGGTGTTCTTCCTGCAGAAGAAACTGTCGTCGACGGACAAACACAAACCTCTGGCCGTCGACAACAAGTGGGTTTCGACTCGGTGCTCGACGTGTGTTGACGTGTGTTGACGTGTGTTGACGTGTGTTGACGTGTGTTGACGTGTGTTGACGTACAGTATGTTGACGTGTGTTGACGTGTGTTGACGTGTGTTGACGTGTGTTGACGTGTGTTGACGTGTGTTGACGTGTGTTGACGTGTGTTGACGTACAGTATGTTGACGTGTGTTGACGTGTGTTGACGTATGTTGACGTGTGTTGACGTGTGTTGACGTGTGTTGACGTGTGTTGACGTGTGTTGACGTGTGTTGACGTACAGTATGTTGACGTGTGTTGACGTGTGTTGACGTATGTTGACGTGTGTTGACGTGTGTTGACGTGTGTTGACATGTGTTGACGTGTGTTGACGTACAGTATGTTGACGTGTGTTGACGTGTGTTGACGTGTGTTGACGTGTGTTGACGTATGTTGACGTACAGTATGTTGACGTATGTTGACGTATGTTGACGTATGTTGACGTACAGTATGTTGACGTATGTTGACGTATGTTGACGTATGTTGACGTATGTTGACGTATGTTGACGTACAGTATGTTGACGTATGTTGACGTATGTTGACGTATGTTGACGTATGTTGACGTACAGTATGTTGACGTGTGTTGACGTATGTTGACGTACAGTTTGTTGACGTATGTTGACGTGTGTTGACGTATGTTGACGTACAGTATGTTGACGTATGTTGACGTGTGTTGACGTATGTTGACGTACAGTATGTTGACGTGTGTTGACGTGTGTTGACGTGTGTTGACGTATGTTGACGTGTGTTGACGTGTGTTGACGTACAGTTTGTTGACGTGTGTTGACGTATGTTGACGTATGTTGACGTGTGTTGACGTACAGTTTGTTGACGTGTGTTGACGTATGTTGACGTATGTTGACGTGTGTTGACGTACAGTTTGTTGACGTGTGTTGACGTATGTTGACGTACAGTATGTTGACGTGTGTTGACGTATGTTGACGTACAGTATGTTGACGTGTGTTGACGTATGTTGACGTACAGTATGTTGACGTGTGTTGACGTATGTTGACGTACAGTTTGTTGACGTATGTTGACGTACAGTATGTTGACGTGTGTTGACGTGTGTTGACGTATGTTGACGTGTGTTGACGTGTGTTGACGTGTGTTGACGTGTGTTGACGTATGTTGACGTACAGTATATTGACGTGTGTTGACGTGTGTTGACGTGTGTTGACGTGTGTTGACGTATGTTGACGTGTGTTGACGTACAGTATGTTGACGTGTGTTGACGTATGTTGACGTGTGTTGACGTACAGTATGTTGACGTGTGTTGACGTATGTTGACGTGTGTTGACGTGTGTTGACGTATGTTGACGTATGTTGACGTATGTTGACGTACAGTATGTTGACGTGTGTTGACGTATGTTGACGTACAGTATGTTGACGTGTGTTGACGTGTGTTGACGTACAGTATGTTGACGTGTGTTTACGTATGTTGACGTGTGTTGACGTGTGTTGACGTACAGTATGTTGACGTGTGTTGACGTATGTTGACGTGTGTTGACGTGTGTTGACGTACAGTATGTTGACGTGTGTTGACGTATGTTGACGTACAGTTTGTTGACATATGTTGACGTACAGTATGTTGACGTGTGTTGACGTGTGTTGACGTATGTTGACGTGTGTTGACGTGTGTTGACGTGTGTTGACGTATGTTGACGTACAGTATGTTGACGTGTGTTGACGTGTGTTGACGTATGTTGACGTGTGTTGACGTGTGTTGACGTGTGTTGACGTACAGTATGTTGACGTGTGTTGACGTACAGTATGTTGACGTGTGTTGACGTACAGTATGTTGACGTGTGTTGACGTGTGTTGACGTATGTTGACGTGTGTTGACGTATGTTGACGTGTGTTGACGTACAGTATGTTGACGTGTGTTGACGTACAGTATGTTGACGTGTGTTGACGTGTGTTGACGTATGTTGACGTGTGTTGACGTGTGTTGACGTGTGTTGACGTACAGTATGTTGACGTGTGTAGACGTACAGTATGTTGACGTGTGTTGACGTATGTTGACGTGTGTTGACGTGTGTTGACGTACAGTATGTTGACGTGTGTTGACGTATGTTGACGTACAGTTTGTTGACATATGTTGACGTACAGTATGTTGACGTGTGTTGACGTGTGTTGACGTATGTTGACGTGTGTTGACGTGTGTTGACGTATGTTGACGTACAGTATGTTGACGTGTGTTGACGTGTGTTGACGTATGTTGACGTGTGTTGACGTGTGTTGACGTGTGTTGACGTACAGTATGTTGACGTGTGTTGACGTACAGTATGTTGACGTGTGTTGACGTACAGTATGTTGACGTGTGTTGACGTGTGTTGACGTATGTTGACGTGTGTTGACGTATGTTGACGTGTGTTGACGTACAGTATGTTGACGTGTGTTGACGTACAGTATGTTGACGTGTGTTGACGTATGTTGACGTGTGTTGACGTATGTTGACGTATGTTGACGTACAGTATGTTGACGTATGTTGACGTATGTTGATGTATGTTGACGTACAGTATGTTGACGTGTGTTGACGTATGTTGACGTACAGTATGTTGACGTATGTTGACGTATGTTTACGTGTGTTGACGTACAGTATGTTGACGTACAGTATGTTGACGTACAGTATGTTGACGTACAGTATGTTGACGTGTGTTGACGTATGTTGACGTACAGTTTGTTGACGTATGTTGACGTACAGTATGTTGACGTGTGTTGACGTGTGTTGACGTATGTTGACGTGTGTTGACGTGTGTTGACGTGTGTTGACGTGTGTTGACGTATGTTGACGTACAGTGTGTTGACGTGTGTTGACGTGTGTTGACGTATGTTGACGTGTGTTGACGTGTGTTGACGTGTGTTGACGTATGTTGACGTGTGTTAACGTACAGTATGTTGACGTGTGTTGACGTATGTTGACGTGTGTTGACGTACAGTATGTTGACGTGTGTTGACGTATGTTGACGTGTGTTGACGTATGTTGACGTATGTTGACGTATGTTGACGTACAGTATGTTGACGTGTGTTGACGTGTGTTGACGTATGTTGACGTACAGTATGTTGACGTGTGTTGACGTATGTTGACGTACAGTTTGTTGACGTATGTTGACGTACAGTATGTTGACGTGTGTTGACGTGTGTTGACGTATGTTGACGTGTGTTGACGTGTGTTGACGTGTGTTGACGTATGTTGACGTGTGTTAACGTACAGTATGTTGACGTGTGTTGACGTATGTTGACGTGTGTTGACGTATGTTGACGTGTGTTGACGTACAGTATGTTGACGTGTGTTGACGTATGTTGACGTATGTTGACGTATGTTGACGTATGTTGACGTACAGTATGTTGACGTGTGTTGACGTACAGTATGTTGACGTGTGTAGACGTACAGTATGTTGACGTGTGTTGACGTATGTTGACGTGTGTTGACGTGTGTTGACGTATGTTGACGTGTGTTGACGTGTGTTGACGTGTGTTGACGTACAGTATGTTGACGTGTGTTGACGTACAGTATGTTGACGTGTGTAGACGTACAGTATGTTGACGTGTGTTGACGTATGTTGACGTGTGTTGACGTGTGTTGACGTGTGTTGACGTGTGTTGACGTATGTTGACGTGTGTTGACGTGTGTTGACGTGTGTTGACGTACAGTATGTTGACGTGTGTTGACGTACAGTATGTTGACGTGTGTTGACGTATGTTGACGTACAGTTTGTTGACGTGTGTTGACGTATGTTGACGTATGTTGACGTGTGTTGATGTATGTTGACGTACAGTATGTTGACGTGTGTTGACGTACAGTATGTTGACGTACAGTATGTTGACGTGTGTTGACGTACAGTATGTTGACGTGTGTTGACGTATGTTGACGTGTGTTGACGTATGTTGACGTATGTTGACGTATGTTGACGTATGTTGACGTACAGTATGTTGACGTGTGTTGACGTGTGTTGACGTGTGTTGACGTACAGTATGTTGACGTGTGTTGACGTGTGTTGACGTACAGTATGTTGACGTGTGTAGACGTACAGTATGTTGACGTGTGTTGACGTATGTTGACGTGTGTTGACGTGTGTTGACGTGTGTTGACGTATGTTGACGTGTGTTGACGTGTGTTGACGTGTGTTGACGTACAGTATGTTGACGTGTGTTGACGTACAGTATGTTGACGTGTGTAGACGTACAGTATGTTGACGTGTGTTGACGTATGTTGACGTGTGTTGACGTGTGTTGACGTGTGTTGACGTATGTTGACGTGTGTTGACGTGTGTTGACGTGTGTTGACGTACAGTATGTTGACGTGTGTTGACGTACAGTATGTTGACGTGTGTTGACGTATGTTGACGTACAGTTTGTTGACGTGTGTTGACGTATGTTGACGTATGTTGACGTGTGTTGATGTATGTTGACGTACAGTATGTTGACGTGTGTTGACGTACAGTATGTTGACGTACAGTATGTTGACGTGTGTTGACGTACAGTATGTTGACGTGTGTTGACGTACAGTATGTTGACGTACAGTATGTTGACGTGTCACGTTCTCGCAGGAAAGCCTTCGACTGCTTCAACTACTTCTTCTTCTTCTACAACGTGGTGATGGGCTTCAGCACCTGCGTCCTCAGGCTCATCCTCAGCGTGTTCGTGGGAACGTGGCTCGTGTCGCGCATCGACAGAACCATCATGCAGAGAGGCTACGAGAACATGGACGCAGGTCCTCATGGATACTGTTACAGATATATATGTGCAGTAAACACATGCACTTTATATGGTTATTGCAGGATACAGAACTACTGCTTTTACTACTAATTCTACTTATACTTCTACAACTAATTCTAATTATACTTTTACTACTAATTATACTACTGTTTTACTAATTATACTTTACTAGTTATACTTCTACAACTTCTACTTGTACTTTTACTACTAATTCTACTTATACTTTTACTACTTTTTCGACTACCACTTTTACTAATTATACTTTACTACTTCTACTTGTACTTTTACTACTAATTCTACTTATAATTTTTTCTACTAATTCTACTCATATTTTTACTACTAATTCTACTACTTATTCTACAACCGCTTTTACTAATTATACTTTACTACTTCTACAACTTCTATTTGTAATTGTACTACTAATTTTACTTATACTTTTACTACTTACTACTACTACTACTACTTCTACGTCTGCAACTACTTCTATTTCAAATGTTCTTCCTCTTTGTCTTCTTAACTCTTTCGGTTAATTTCAGTTCACATCAAATTTTTATGTTTATTGCATATATATATATTATTTTTACTCTGTGTGTAATAAAAATATATATATGCAATAAACACATAAACGTTATATGTTTATTGCAGGATACAGGACGTGGAATTCAACTACTGCTTTTACTACTAATTATACTAATAATTGTACTACTAATTCTAATTATACTTTTACTACTACTTCTAATTATACTTTTACTACTAATTATACTTTTACTACTAATTCTACTACTGCTTTACTAATTATACTTTACTAGTTCTACTTCTACAACTTCTACTTGTACTTTTACTACTAATTCTACTTATAATTTTTACTACTAATTCTACTCATATTTTTACTACTAATTCTACTACTTATTCTACAAACGCTTTTACTAATTATACTTTACTACTTCTACAACTTCTATTTGTAATTTCACGACTAATTTTACTTGTACTTTTACTACTTACTACTACTACTACTACTACTTCTACGTCTGCTACTACTTTTTTTCTTCCTCTTTTTCTTCTTAACTCTTTCAGTTCATTCCAGTTCACATCAAATGTCTATGTTTATTGCATATATATATTTTTTTTTACTCTGTGTGTAATAAAAAGATATATATATGCAATAAACCCATAAAGTTTATACGTTCGTCACAGGCTACAGGACGTGGATCGGGATGATCATCGCGGATCACTATCATAACAACCCCACCATGGTGTGCTTCTGTCAGCTGCTCATCTCCAACACGCTGGACAAACAAACACAAACACCTTCGTACGCGACCTTCGACAGCTCAGGTGAGTCGTCACATGACCTGTCGCGTGACCTTCTCATGTGACCTTCTGGCGTCGGCAGACGGTCGAGGGAACAACAGTCGCTCCAGGAGACGCTGGGCTCTGTTCTACACTCTGCTGAGGAACCCTCGACTGATCCTCCACAGGAAACATCATCTCTGCTCCGCGTCCAGCGTCTCCCAGATGGACACGGCGGTGAAGGTCTGGGTCATGACCTCTCACCTGCAGCTGACCCCGGAGCCGGAGGTCACCGTCACTGAAGACGATTGTTGATTCAGGAGCAATAAATATAGCATGATTTACAGCTGTGTTTCACTAAAGTTAGTTTTGTTTTTATAACCAGTAGCTGTTGTTGTTGTTTTTGATGACGACAAATGACACAATTATAAATAAATAAACACACAACTAAATGTATAAATGAATAAACGTGTGAATAAATACCAAAATGTCAAGTAAATAAACACCTGAATTATTTATTTTTTCATTTTTGCTTTATGTTAATACATTTATTTGTACATTTAGTTGTGTGTTTATAAATGTGTTTTATTTATTTATAATTATGTTATATATCGTTTAAAGTTGTTGTGTCGTTTGAACTTAAATGTACTTAAAATATTCCAGACTTGTTGCTTCTGAGGTTGAAACTCGATTCTCTCACAATCGAAATAATCTAAATAAAATAATTGGCTACAGACTTGTGTGTTTTTGTGTGTAGTGTGTGTTTGTGTGTGTGTTTTGGGTATTTGTGTGTAAGCATGTGTCTGTGTATGTATGTATCTGTGTGAATATGTACGTATGTGTGAGTTTATTTGTGTCTTAGTGTGTGTGTTTGGTGTGTTAGTATAATTGAGGTGGTTTGAGTATGTATGTGTGTATCTGTGTGAGTGCATGTGTATTTGTGTCTGTGTGTGCACGCGTGTGTATGTGTGCGTGTGTGTTATTTGTGTCTTAGTGATTGTATTGTTGTATTGTTTACATTGTATTCATGTAAAGAAATAAATGCAATCTTTCAATATGAAAACTATAAAATTAAATGATTAAAAATATTTATATTGAATTGAAAAGCTATGGATTAAAAAAAATAGAAGAAAAACATACATTTTGGAATTAATGGATAATAAACTTTATGTATATTAAAAAACTTTGAAAATATTTAAATGTTTAAATTGATTAACTTTAAATGTAGAAATTATTAAATTCAATGATAGTGTGTAGTTGTATTTTAGTGCAGAAGAACCCACAACCTTCAGTCACACCTCTGGGGTCTCATTCAGTGGCGAGTGGCCCCCAGAGAAATATGTTGGGGGTCAATTCAAGCTGAAACCTTATAACCCGTATGAATATAGCCAAGTTATCCAGCAAAAATTGCCTCAAAATGCAGGAAATAACGTTTCATATCGTCCAGATTTCTAAATGTCTCCCGGGGTTCAGGCCCCCGAACCCCCCTAGGATGACGTCACACGTTTCTCGCCCCCCCATACGAACCTTCGTGGCCCCCTGTCATGATCGGATGCTGCTGTTGTCCTGCTGTGAACATTTGTTCTCAACAGTTCTTTGATGTTCTCGAGCAGACAAAGATGTTTATTCTATCTTTTACCTGCATCAGTGTGTAGTTAATGTTGTGTGTTTGTGTGTCTGTTCCTCAAAAACATCATCAACATTCCAGCAACACAAGTGAGTTTATCACTTTTGATGACAGTAGGTTTGTGTCTGTGAGAGTATATTTGTTTGTGCGTGTGAGTCTAATTTGTGTATATGCGTGTGTTTGTGTGTGTGTCGATGAATAGAATAGAATAGAATAGAAAATGTTTATCTTTGAGATTTGTCAGAAATAAGATAAAACATATTTTTATACGTGCTTTTCTTCATAGAGAAGGTCAGTGTTATTTATTAATAATAATAAATAAATAATAATATTTTTTAAATGAAGACGCTTCGGTCTTGTTCGTGATCGCGTGGTTGCTTCGTGATCTCGCGAGAGTTGCCAAAACGCTTCACTCACTTCAAACTTCATCTTTTCCTCGATTATTCGCTCGCTAAAGTGAAAATATAGTTACTTCCTATCAATAAATTGTACGTCAATCAAACGGATATCGACGCATATATCGGAAGTAACTTCTGTGGAAGAAGAAAAACTAAAAATCTCGTCGTGACCGTGAACGCCACGCGTTACCTGTCGAGGTAAGTTAATAATGTTTTACTGCGAAACTAAAGTTTGAAAATTATAATTTATCTATTATAATTTTATGTTTGTTATCGAGGCATAAGTAGCGTCTGTTGTTGCTGACATTTGTTAGCGGTTTTGCTAATATTTCGTCTCGGACTTTCTACACAATTTTGTCTAAAAACGTGTTTCTAAAAAAAACTTTGACGTCATAAAAACGCGACAAACACACTTCCTTGAATTATTTTTCTTTCTATCGACAAAGTTCATCTCTTGTTCATCTCTCTCAACTGCTGCAAACACTTTAGCTACACGTGCTATGCTAACATGGCTCGTTTCTACACGTTTATTTTATATTTTTATTGTTGTTAACCTTATTTTATTTAAGGTTTATATTAAATTAAAGGGGTTAGGTCAAGTCAGAAGCGTCAAATAATACATATTTATCCTTTAAATTCCTGCACAAGAAAGACGTAGAACAAAGTTTGTATTGATTTATTGATGCTTTGAATTGAAAGTTGAGTTTGTTTATGTTTAACTCAAACCATGAGTGACGTCATTGAAACTTTGGTGTGTATCTCCAGGATGGCAGGAAGCGAGTTCATCCAGAAGATGCTGCGAGCGGTGCTGCAGTCCAGCAAGGACGGCGTGTCCATCGAGAGCCTCCAGTACGACTACAGGTCCTTGTGTGGCGAGACTATTCCGCACAGGAAGCTGGGATTCTCGCAGCTGGAGGACTATCTTCGCAGCATCCCGTCGGTGGTTCGCATGTCCTACGTCCAGGGCCAGGTGAGGATCTTCTGTTTCTCTTTGTTTTTCAAAATAATCGTTGTATTCCAGGGTCATTGATATCAGAACATGTACAAATCAAAGGCATTAAAGAGCTTTATAGTGACTTTAGAGAAGTAAAGCTACCTTTCTCGACAGATATGACTTTGTTGATTCCTCAGGAGATCTCCTTCGGGAAATTGTTTTTATGAATTATGACAAATTCTATTATTCAAATAGATCAGATTGACTTTATTAATCCCTCTGGAGGTCTACCTCAGGGTTCTACACTACGCATCTACTTTTAAGTTTATTTTTGTGTTTGTTTGGACTACATTTAATGTTATCTGGATAGATTGCCTTTGTTATTTTTCTTTGATCTATGTTCTTTATGTTCTTTATCTTATCTTTAGACTTAGATTGTAAGTAAGTAATATTTATTTATATAGCGCTTTTCCAGACCAGGGTCACAAAGCGCTTAAACAATCAAAACAATACTCAAAAAAGTATATACTTTAAAGATCAAGATAATACTGAGAACAACACAGGAGTTCCAGAAAATCAAGGAAAAGCCTGAACAAATAGAAACGTCTTAAGATGTTTCTTAAAGGAGTCAGTAGATCCATCAAGCGCAAAGAGAGAGAAGATCGTTCCGAAGCTTAGGAGCAACAGCCTGAAAAGATTTCTCTCCTCTGGTCCTGAGCCGTGTGCGTGGAACCATAAGTAGATTCTGATCCACAGACCTCAGAGCCCGAGCTGGGATGTAAGTCTGGATCAGATCAGTGATGTAAGGAGGAGCCTGACCATGAATAGATCTGAAAGTAAGAACCAGAATTTTAAAGTTGATCCTGAAAGAAACTGGAAGCCAGTGAAGAGTTTGAAGGAGAAATGTGAGTTCTTCTACTAGAGCGGCTCAGAGTTCTGAATCAACTGCAGACGAGACGATCCTTCTTGTTAAGACATGAAAACAAACTGTTTCAATAGTCCAGACGAGAAGAAACAAACGCATGGATTATAAGATCCAGATCATGTTGTGACAACATTTTCCTAAGTTTAGAGATTTTTCTCAGTTGAAGGAAACAGTTTCTGGTCAGTTTTCTTCAGTGTTGAACAAGAGACATGTCTTTATCAAATACAACACCCAGCTTTCTCAGGCTCAGTTTGACAGACTGACCTAAGTCACCCAAGTACTGACTCAACCCTGGAACCTTATCAGGAGCAATCACCAGTGTTTCAGTTTTGTCCACATTTAGCTGTAGAGTGTTTTCACTCAGCCATTGTATCAGGTTGTTCTTTCTATTTATTTTTCTTTGTTCTTGTTCTTATTTTATTTTTATGAATAATTGCTGTATTGCTGTGTCTAATTGGAAAAAAACAATTTCCCGAAGGAGACCTGCTGAGGGATCAATAGAGTTCTACCTAACTACCTATTTAATGTTATCTGGATAGAACTTTAATGATCCTTTGGGAGAGAAGCCAAACGACAACGTTTACTTGAACGCAGAGACATCAGCTCCTCCCATGATGCAACACTAATAGACTCAGGGACTCATTCGTTCCTCGTGCTATTAGATTGTATAATTCTGAGGTTAGTGGCAGGAGTGAAAAGATGATTCTATTGTTAGATCTTTGTATCCTTTTTCCTTTGTATCCTTTTATTTGCATTATTTCCTTTAACCCTTGTTCTTTATACTTGCACTTTGTCATCCCTTGCACGTTATTTTTTTGTTTGCACTTTGTTCTTGTTGTTGTTTTTATAAAACTTGCTGTACCGAACTGGAAACCCAATTTCCCGAAGAGGATCTCCAGAGGTATTAATAAAGTCTGTCCGTCCGTCCAACACAAGGGATACAAACCCCATTTGTTTACAGGCCAAAGGGTCACCGTGAGTCTGAGAATTAAAATAATTGTATTATGTATAAATGTATAACTAATAATTAAAAAATAACAAAAATAATTATGAATTATGAATAAAATAAACATAATAACATATTCATAAGTATATCAACAACAATAGACGGTATAAATGCACACACTACAGTACAAAAAAAGGAAGTTGGTCCTAATTACCTTAATAACCTTACACCCCAGCTCTGGCTCTGAGGTCTGTGGATCAGAATCGACTGATGGTTCCTCGCACACGGTTCAGGACCAGAGGAGAGAAATCCTTCCAGACTGTTGCTCCTAAGCTTTGGAACCATCTCTGTGTTTGATGATCTACTGACTCCTTCAAGAAACATCTGTGTTTGATGATCTACTGACTCCTTCAAGAAACATCTGTGTTTGATGATCTACTGACTCCTTCAAGAAACATCTGTGTTTGATGATCTACTGACTCCTTCAAGAAACATCCGTGTTTGATGATCTGCTGACTCCTTCAAGAAACATCTGTGTTTGATGATCTACTGACTCCTTCAAGAAACATCTGTGTTTGATGATCTACTGACTCCTTCAAGAAACATCTGTGTTTGATGATCTACTGACTCCTTCAAGAAACATCTGTGTTTGATGATCTACTGACTCCTTCAAGAAACATCTGTGTTTGATGATCTACTGACTCCTTCAAGAAACATCCGTGTTTGATGATCTGCTGACTCCTTCAAGAAACATCCGTGTTTGATGATCTACTGACTCCTTCAAGAAACATCTGTGTTTGATGATCTATTGACTCCTTCAAGAAACATCTGTGTTTGATGATCTACTGACTCCTTCAAGAAACATCTGTGTTTGATGATCTACTGACTCCTTCAAGAAACATCTGTGTTTGATGATCTACTGACTCCTTCAAGAAACATCTCAAGACTTTCTTATTCATGCAGGCTTTTCCCTGATTTTTTAGGATTTTCTTGGCGTTATCTTGACCTTTTTAATATATATTTTTTGAGTATTTATTTTGAATGTTTAAGCGCTCTGTGATCCTGGTCTAGAAAAGCGCTCTATAAATATTACTAACTGATGATCATTCATGTTTGTTTTCAGCTGCGATGCTTCGCAGGAGTCTGTGAGCAGACGGCACACATCGCAGAACTGGTAGCCAGGCAGAAGAGCTCCAAGAAGTCCGGACGTTCCCAACTTGTGAACTGTCGGATGAGGTTCAGATCTTCAGACCCTTTTATGTCGCAGAACAGTAAGAAAAAAGTGCACGAAAAGTCTGTAAATTCCACCGTGTTCTGGTGAGTCACGCCATCTCTTCGGATGCATCCAGTGAAGGCGAGGTCCTCGTTGCGTCAACCTTCAGCTCGCAGCGCCTCAAGCTTTCCATTCAGCAACCCTCGGCCTCACGGAGGCTTCAGAGGCTGCAGCTCGGCGGGAGATTACAGGTGTGTGGAGCGTAAACCGCTGTGATCCGCCTCAGAAAAATGTGTAAATGGTAAAAAGCTTCTTTCGACATCAGGCAGATGGATCAAAGGTTCATGTCTTCGACGCCGGTGCAGCACAGACCACCCCCTGCTCAGCTGGGCGTGACGGCGAGAGTCGACACAAAGAGGTGGATGTTTCATGTTTATAGAGACCTCGCGTTATCTCTGAGCCATTATATGATGCTCTGGATGTTGCTGTGAAATACCATTGATTCTAGAGGTGTCGACTTCTACACCTGGGAACTGATAACAAATCAGAGTCGGATACTTTTCTGGCCAGAGTTGCAAACCCAACTCAGGAGTTGTTTGTGGTGTCAGTACAGAATAAAAGGATGAACTAAGACAACACACAAAATAAGCAATAGAAGAAGTGTAAGTAAGTAAAGGTTATTTGTAAAGAGCTTTCCTATAGCAGGGCCAGTTTTGGAGCTTTTATGAACGATTGTTAAAAGATACCAGAACCAGAACAATTTTATTGATATACAAGTGTTTTGTTGTTCTTAAACATGTTTTCAAATGTTCGTAATTGACAAAAATGAGTTTCTTTGCGGCGACTTTCTGAGTATTACCACATAGACTCGCCGAGTATTACCACGAAGACTCGCCGAGTATTACCACGAAGACTCACCGAGTATTACCACGAAGACTCGCCGAGTATCACCACGTAGACTCGGCGTGTATCACCACGTAGACTCGCCGAGTATCACCACGTAGACTCGCCGTGTATCACCACGTAGACTCGCCGTGTATCACCACGTAGACTCGCCGTGTATCACCACGTAGACTCGCCGTGTATCACCACGTAGACTCGCCGAGTATCACCACGTAGACTCGCCGTGTATCACCACGTAGACTCGCCGTGTATCACCACGTAGACTCGCCGTGTATCACCACAGAGACTCGCCGAGTATCACCACAGAGACTCGCCGAGTATCACCACAGAGACTCGCCGAGTATCACCACAGAGACTCGCCGAGTATCACCACGTAGACTCGCCGAGTATCACCACGTAGACTTGCCGTGTATCACCACAGAGACTCGCCGTGTATCACCACGTAGACTCGCCGTGTATCACCACAGAGACTCGCCGAGTATCACCACGTAGACTCGCCGTGTATCACCACAGAGACTCGCCGAGTATCACCACGTAGACTCGCCGTGTATCACCACAGAGACTTGCCGAGTATCACCACGTAGACTCGCCGTGTATCACCACAGAGACTCGGCAAGTAATACCACGTAGACTAGCTGAGTCATTCTACTATTTGCTATAATCTAGTATTTAAAGTGGGTCTACAAGAAAATAGTTTTTTTTTGTCTCATGGCTACTTGAAGGGCTTTGAGTCAATGGGATTAGTTGGTGTTTAAATGGTGAGGGAACCCTCTAGTGGTCATAAAGAGATACTGCGACTGAAAGTGATCATAAATCTTCAAAGTGGTAACACAATGGTAAGAAGCTTTGCTTACACGTGTAGAAAGAAGCGTTGATGTCCAGACTGTGAATTATAATTAATTAATTTGTTTGACATCATGTTTATTATCTTTGCAACGAGCTAATCTTATTTTGACATGTGATCTTAAATGTATGTTTAGATACTTCAGTGAGAGGACGGTGGTGAACGAGAAACCCAAAGGTAGGAGAAAAACTTCCATGAGATAATTGTATTCACATGTTGTTTATAACTAATTATTAACTTAGTCAAACTTTTTATTCTGCAGAGAAACCCTTCATCCCTTCATCAGACAGACGGGTACACAAACTATTATCATTTTGTTTGTCGTTGATGTTAAAGTGTTTATAAAAGTATATTTCAGTCGCCAGCACAGACCGGTGTGTATGACGTGGAGCAGATGAAACAAGGCGTCGCTATCATCCTCAAGAGATACTCCTGTGGACTCTGGATCTCCAAGTTACCAGATGTTTACCGACAGATGTTCGAACAGACACTTCACCCTCGAGTGCTCAACGATTTGGAGAACTGGACGGACGTGTGTATGGTGAGTTTTTGTATTGAAAGTATTTCAAGCGAATGAAGTACCTAGAGGAGCACTGAGACAGAACATACCACCTCCAAGGAGCTTTATTTGCATGACAATAAAAATGTACCGTATTTTCCGCACTATGCGTGCGAAAGGGCTTTTGTCAAACTCAAACCCTGGAACCTTATCATCAGAGTTTCAGTTTGGTCCGGCATTTTAAACTAAATTAAAACTCTGTAGTTTTTGAAAGTCTCAAGTCCTTCAACATTTTTGTTCTTTATTTCTCACGAACTTGTCCCATTTTTCTTGATCTGAAAAGTTATTTTTTCTAATCCTATGCTGAAATAGCAGCTAGTGTGTCTGTATATGTTTTATATAATGCTGGAACAAGTGTGTTTAATCCAAATACAGGTCATAATATAAATCAATAATCTTAAATTGTGTCATGTTCATTGTGCAGGTTGAACAAAGTCTTTCATCGAACCGCCTACTTTTTCCTCCTTCACCGCCCAAGTCGTCCTCGGCTCCTCAGACAAACGGCCGTAAAAGTTCTTCATCATCATCATCATCAAAACCTTCCTCTTCATCGACCCCCGCACGGCAGCATCCACTCCTCGCCAGTCCACCCTCGTCAGAACCCAGAGATGACCCGCAAACTCGGACTCGTGTCCCTGAACCTTCCCCCCTCGACGGTTCCCCCGTGAACCTCGTGAACGGCGCCGCGTCGAGTCCAGCCGTCGTCTCCGCCGAGGTCCGGGCTCGGCTGAAGGAGCTGCTGTTGAAGTACAGTCATGGACTCTGGGCCCACGCTCTGCCGAAGCTCTTCATGGACACCTACAAGACCCCGTTCCCCACAGAAATCCTGGATAATGTTTCACTTCTGCTGGAGATCTGCAGCGTGGAATATCCCAACCCCAAGGACAGAAGCAAGGTCACGACATTTGACCGTCAAACGTGATCATCGTGTGATTGACACTCGAGGTTTGCTCTTCTGCCACAGGCCATCCTGTACGACTTGAAGAAGCCCCCGGAGACTGAGGAGGATCCGGAGACTGAGGAGGATCCAGCCCGACAAAGTCGTCCTCTGCCTTCTGGCGTCACGGTTCTGGGCCCAGTGATTCCGGACTCCTTGGTTCTACCCTCGGAAGGGTTCTCCTCGGTGCTGGTGACGGAAACCATGAGCGGGAACACCGTGACTGTGAGGTGGGTCCAGAACCATGTCTTAAGTGTTCCCTGTAATGGTGTGACGTGTGGATCACAATGAAGTTATAAGACATTATAATGTGTGTTGGTTGATTTTAAATTGAATCTTGTCACTAGTTTAAAACCTGAATCTGAAACATCTTGTGTGTGTGTGTGTGTGTGTGTGTGTGTGTGTGTGTGTGTGTGTGTGTGTGTGTGTGTGTGTGTGTGTGTGTGTGTGTGTGTGTGTGTGTGTGTGTGTGTGTGTGTGTGTGTGTGTGTGTGTGTGTGTGTGTGTGTGTGTGTGTGTGTGTGTGTGTGTGTGTGTGTGTGTTGTGACGTGTGACTCTATTGTGTCATCTGTGTGTGTTCTTGTGACGTGCGACTCTATTGTATCATCTTTGTGTGTGTGTGTGTTCTTGTGACGTGTGACTCTATTGTATCATCTGTGTGTGTGTGTTCTTGTGACGTGCGACTCTATTGTATCATCTGTGTGTGTGTGTGTTCTTGTGACGTGTGACTCTATTGTATCATCTGTGTGTGTGTGTTCTTGTGACGTGCGACTCTATTGTATCATCTGTGTGTGTGTGTTCTTGTGACGTGCGACTCTATTGTATCATCTGTGTGTGTGTGTGTTCTTGTGACGTGTGACTCTATTGTATCATCAGTGTGTGTGTGTTCTTGTGACGTGCGACTCTATTGTATCATCTGTGTGTGTTTGTACAAAACTCTCTTTTCATTGAAATATTACCATTAGAAAATGATCTTAAGCTCCGCCCACTGAAAACACATGTTTCTGGAGATTACGCTTTGTTGACCATAACCACGCCCACTCTGCTGTGATTGGTCAAACGTGTAGGTTTGTCAGCACGCGTCATAAATCCCGGAGGTCTCCACCTCCAGGGGACTCGTTGTAAAAACAAAGCCCTGATTACAGCTGGCTGGAGGTTCGAAGCCTCATCAATAACTGGATTAATCTTGTTTTTCTGGTCTTTTGTGTTTCAGGTTCATCGGGGAAAAGTATTCTCACGAGCTGGAGAACATGGAGGAGAACATGTGCTCCTTCTACGGCAGGACTTCAATCCACAGGAGACCCTCCAACCTCTCGGTTGGTCAGCTCGTGGCGGTTTGGGGTGAAGACGGAGAGGTGTCCCGAGCACAGGTCGTCGAAATCCTCTCGGAAACGAACAAGTTCAAGGTAACAAGAATGGTGAAGGTACAGGGATTCAAATATAAATGTAAATTACAAGATTAATATATTTGTAGTATTGAGATTTGCAGACTAATACTATAGACACGCGGTGCAGCTTTGTAGTTTACCAATATTTTGACAGATTTTTGAGTGCCACATCGAGGTCAGTAAGTTCAACAGGATTCATGTATTTGTTGAGAAAATTAAAGGATGTTAAGTGCACCTTGTAGTAGTACTTACAATAGGGTAACTTGAGTTCATCTGTTCAGATGGCTATACTTTAGTATTGGAAGTGGGTCTACAAGAAGCAGTTTTTCTTCAATTACTACTGGAAGGGCTTTGCTTCAATGGGAGTAGGAGGTGTTCGAATGGAGACAGAACCCTCTGGAACCTTTTTTGACACATACCAGTTACGGGTCAGGATTATATTGACGGACCATGGTCCAGATAGAAAATAGTAAAAATATAATGCCTGCAAAAAAACTACAATTAAGTGATGAAAAAAACATCTGAGTCATCAAGAGCTTTGGACTGGTTACAACTAGATTTTCGTGAATTTGTATCTACGTATATTTGATCGTATGCTGACGATGGTGTTCTGTATGTGTGTGTCTTCTAACTTTTAGAGACTTGGTGCCAATGTGTGTGTTTGTGTTTAAACATTATTTATATGGAATGAGGCTCTGAAACCAAAGTTTTGTTTCTAAATAGTTTGTGTTTTACTCATTTTCACTAGTCAGGAGTCACAAACTAATGTTATTTAAGAGGAAATACTTTTATTTTAATTTTATTATTTCTCAAAATAAAACTCTTTTCATCAGTAACGTCCAATTTAACCTTTTCTTTTTTCCGGTAACAAACGCCTCCCAAAAGAGGGTTAGGTACCACTGAGGTACACGACAGTTGGAAGCTTAGGTTACATGTGTGGAAACATGTCAAATATTGTCAACGTTGTCACCTCTACATCCTTCATGCATCAACATTAAATGACTCATCACATTGAACATGACGTATTCATGCCACACATTTAAATGTGTATTTATTGAACTCGCTTTTTTCGCAGATTTATTACGTGGACGATGGATTTTTTCTGGAGGCGGACGTCGACAGACTTCTCGACCTCCACCCCGACTTCTGCACCCTGCCTTTTCAGGCCACGAATGTTCAACTCGCAGGTAAACGAAGAACGTTTCCATCGCCAATAAACGACGAGAACATTTAAGATCATAGCTGAGCATTTTTTCCACTTTCCTCCCGAGGCCTGGAGACCTTCAGCTCCCATCCTTCCGTGCTCTCCTCCCTGGACGAGCTGGCGGTCGGGAAGATCCTTCTGATAGAAACGCTGGACGCCTGTCAACGGACCGGTGTGATGCAGGCGGTTCTGTACGACACGTCGCAGGACGAAGACGTCAACATCAACTCCACGTGTCTGAAGGCCTTGAGGCAGGAGACGATGAACGACCCTTTGATTGTGAGTAAAACAGAAGGTGCAGCGGGGTTTCCCTCAACTACTGGTACTGCTCCAGTAGAAGAACTCACATTTCTCCGATCCTTCAAACTCTTCACTGGCTGCCAGTTTCTTTCAGGGTTCATCACTTCAATTTGATTATTCATATCCTTTTGGACGTCTTTAAATTATTTGACACCGTCAAAAACTCTAATCAAAGCTACAAATTTCTTTTAACTTGTATTGCACATTTTATCACATTTTTTCAACATGTATAAGATGTATTTATATTAGTGTATTATCTATAAATACATTACATACACTTTTTCATCATTGTTTGATTATAGTTGAAAATTGTTGGATTATAGTTAAAAATTGTTTGATTATAGTTAAAAATTGTTTGATTATAGTTGAAAATTGTTTGATTATAGTTGAAAATTGTTTGATTATAGTTAAAAATTGTTTGATTATAGTTGAAAATTGTTTGATTATAGTTTAAATTGTTTGATTATAGTTGAAAATTGTTTGATTATAGTTTAAATTGTTTGATTATAGTTGAAAATTGTTTGATTATAGTTGAAAATAGTTTGATTATAGTTGAAAATTGTTTGATTATAGTTTAAATTGTTTGATTACAGTTGAAAATTGTTTGATTATAGTTGAAAATTGTTTGATTAAAGTTGAAAATTGTTTGATTATAGTTGAAAATTGTTTGATTATAGTTGAAAATTGTTTGATTATAGTTGAAAATTGTTTGATTATAGTTGAAAATTGTTTGTTTATAGTTGAAAATGGTTTGATTATAGTTGAAAAGCTCTCAACAAATATAAATTACTTACTTTTCATTTAAATATATACTGCTGTTAAAAAGTATTGCTTGTTTTACTGGTGATGACGTAAAGTTAACGGATCTTAACTTCCTGATTTAACATTTTATTTTGTGTTCACAGGTCGACGCCGTCATCGAACGGGTTTGTGTCACGAACGCGTGTGCAGACGGAAACATCTACTGTCGGTTTCCTTCCAGAGGAACCGCCAGACTGGAGAAGCTTCTGGCTCAGACGGAAGCGTTCTTCACTGCACATGTAGGCGTTTTTTCCCCTTGAAGATGAATCTCTTGAATCATAAAATGTTCTGAAGAATAATTCGTATGAACCTGTGGTGAAAACACATCCCAACACGTGTCCTGCTTCTTCCAGACGACCTTGGAGTGTTTGGTTTCAAGACCGTTCGCAGGAAAGTTCTGTCTGGCTCGATGCCGAGGAGAGTGGTCCAGAGTGGAGGTAGATTGATGAACAGACTTGTATTCACTCGTGTAGTGACGCACAAATGCATCTTTGAACTGTTATCAAAATTAGAATCAGTGGCAATTGATGAGATGATTATATGATTTTCCCCAATTTTTCTTTGCTAGAATTTCAAATGCAGCATTAGTTTTGTCTACGGCTGCACGATATTGGAAATATGTGCGATATTGGTGTCTTGAATTGCACTAGTGTTTGAGTTGATCATAAGTTAGTATTACTTCACTGGATATACTGAGCCAAGACACGTCGCCATAGCAACCGAGCCTAACAAGTTGCACCGCACAGTTCATAGAAGGACGGAGACGTAAACAACAACGAGACATAGAAGTACAAATTGACAACTTTACAGAACTTTGATTGGTCAAAGTGCGCATTTAAGAAATGCTTGATTTATACAATATAAAATTATAAGTTATCGCACATGTTTTCGATGCAAATCGCACGTGACAATATCGACATTTTTTCCATATATCGTGCAGCCTTAATTTTGTCTCTACTTTTTTTTGTCCATTTTCTTTTGCATAAATCCTCATGTATATGTATTTTCAGATCACGACGCTGTACGCTAACATCGTGGTGGAGGTCTACTACATGGACTTGGGTCTCTCAGCGACCATAGAGGTCACGCATCTCCGGGAGTTTCCTCCAGTTTTCACCGAGGAATTTCTCATCATTCCACCACAGGTTCGATAGTCCTTGTAATCCTTTAAGATCATATCGTTCTCTCAAGATTTTACTAGTAAAAATCTTTATTGAATTTTTTTCAAAGGCGATCAAATGCCGACTCGCCTCCGTGGACGTTCCAGGGACTGACTGGGCCCCGGAAGTCGTTGTGTTATTGAAAAAGGCGCTCGTCGGCATTCCAGATTGTAAACTGAAGGTTAGATGATTGGTGATGATTCTTTGGATCCGGACCACGTTGTGTAAACGAATGTCTTGTGTGGTGTTTTTAAGATCCAGAAACTGGAGCGAGAAAAGGGCGAGACGTTGGTCCACGTCCACCTCTTCGTCGGCGTCGACTGTCGAGAGCCGGAGAAGAGCTTCAACCACCAGTTGGTTCATTCGAAGATGTGGCAGCAACTCCTGTCTAAGAACGAGAGCAGCGGAGGTACTTGAGCGGTAACGGTGCCGTGGAGTCCAAAACTAAACTATCCTTGAATCGTTCATCTTCATGTTGCAGAAGAGACGAGATCTCATCAGTCGAACGGCTCCGAAGAGGCAAATAAGATGGTGGTCTCTGACCTGCCTCCAACGATGGAGCTCCCTCAGGTATGTTTAACTCTTTTGTCGCCTATGAAGTCATGAGTCGTCCTTGGACTGAAATGTTACGTTTTATAATTGTTTCTATTGATGATGGCAACTAGGGCTGCACGATGTATCGAAAAAATGTTGATATTGGCACGTGCGATATTCATATCGAAAACATGTGCAATAATTTATAATTATTATTATAGTATAAATCAAACAATTCTTTAATGCGCACTTTGACCAATCAAAGTTCTGTAAAGTTGTCAATTTGTACTTTTATGTCTCGTTGTTGTTTACGTCTCCGTCCGTCTGTGAACTGTACGGCGCAGCTTGTTAGGATCGGTTGCTATGACGACGCGTCTTGGCTCAGTATATCCAGTGAAGTAATACTAACTTATGATCTAGTCAAACACTAGTGATCCAGTGAAGTAATACTAACTTATGATCTAGTCAAACACTAGTGATCCAGTGAAGTAATACTAACTTATGATCTAGTCAAACACTAGTGATCCAGTGAAGTAATACTAACTTATGATCTAGTCAAACACTAGTGATCCAGTGAAGTAATACTAACTTATGATCTAGTCAAACACTAGTGATCCAGTGAAGTAATACTAACTTATGATCTAGTCAAACACTAGTGATCCAGTGAAGTAATACTAACTTATGATCTAGTCAAACACTAGTGATCCAGTGAAGTAATACTAACTTATGATCTAGTCAAACACTAGTGATCCAGTGAAGTAATACTAACTTATGATCTAGTCAAACACTATTGATCCAGTGAAGTAATACTAACTTATGATCTAGTCAAACACTAGTGATCCAGTGAAGTAATACTAACTTATGATCTAGTCAAACACTAGTGATCCAGTGAAGTAATACTAACTTATGATCTAGTCAAACACTAGTGATCCAGTCACTCGTCTCTTTCAACCTCCTTTGTTAAAGCAACATATTGTAAGAACTTTTCATCTCGTCTCAGTTGTTTTCTTAGAAGATCGTGAACTTCCAAACAAACCTGTCAGTCTTCACCGTATGCTAACGAGCTAAGTTGTTAGCGTCATTTATAAAGTGTTATGTGTCCGTCTTCACCGTATGCTAACGAGCTAAGTTGTTAGCGTCATTTATAAAGTGTTATGTGTGGTCTTCACCGTATGCTAACGAGCTAAGTTGTTAGCGTCATTTATAAAGTGTTATGTGTGGTCTTCACCGTATGCTAACAAGCTAAGTTGTTAGCGTCATTTATAAAGTGTTATGTGTGCGTGTACAAGGATTTATTATTGATTTGGTGATATCACGACGCGCCGGCGGCTCCTCTCTGATGTCGCTCAGTTTGGCAGGAAACCAATGCAAGTCCCGCGAGACTGAGCGTTAGAAAATATATTTTTCTACCATCATGTCGACACAGAAGCGTTGAAATAAACGAAAGTGAAATATCATCGTTTTCCTTCTATAACCCCCCCAGACCTTCACTACGGTACTCACTCCTGCGCCTACATTTTTAGCTGAAAGAAAATAATATCGCATTAATATCGAATATCGGACATATTTCCAATATCGTGCAGTCCTAATGGCAACATTCATGTTTATCCAACTTCTCTTTAGAGTTATTTTGTTTCACCGAATGAAATGCTTTAGTACCGAAGTGTTGAATTATTTCTTTAAACTCACATGGTCTAATTTTGACAAAAGTCTTCTTTTGAACTGAAACTATTTTTTTTTCCTGTAAGAAAACGGGAAAAAATTTACTGAAGCTGAAAAATTGATCTCGTGAAATTGGCATTTAAAAAAAAAATATATATATATTGTTCAGGAACCTGTATTGAAATGCAAGTATGTGTATCATACATTTGATCGTATATCAAAGTGAATCCTTCTTTAGAAGAAAACAAATGATCAGATTGAATATTCTTGCAAGGAATTAGAAAGCAAAAATGGAGAGTTCACCCAAAGATCTAACTCATGTTCTTCTCGCCCTCATGTCTTACAAAAGTGTGAAGAATTGAGTGTATATTTTTACACAAGTTTAAATAATGACTTGAAGCTTCCAGAGCTCGTACAGTCGACTCTCGACACTGGAAGCTCACGATATTTACCCGGAGAACTTCCTGTTTATGTCGCCACATAACAAGGTATAAATAAAGATTTTTCAAATTCATCTCATGTCGAGGCTTCAACACAATACTGACGTTACAGACGAGCAGTCTGGAGGTATTTGAATGTTTTTAAGTGTGGACGAAGACAACTGAGCTCCAGTCGCTACATTAAAATGAACAAACATTTGTGTCTAGAACTCTAAAAAGATGAGTCTGAAACTAATCCAACATTAGTCGACATGAGGGTAGAACATGAGTGAAAGTTTGGTCAAACTTTGATTCATCTGTGGATGTAGGAGAATCAAGGTTGTGACTGACAAGTACTGCAACATGTTCTCTCAGCACTCGTGTTGTGATCTAAACTTCTCGTCTTCCCTCCAGCCGGGTCAGAACCTGGACGTGTTCGTGCCGGTGGCGTGTCACCCGGGTCACTTCGTGCTGCAGCGCTGGCAGGACAACCACAAGCTGGTGGTGTTGATGGGCGAGATGATGCTGCACTACAACCGAGCACAGGAGTCCAGCTCGGGTGTGCCGGTCCAGAAAGGAGGGATTTACGCCGCAAAGATCGACAAAACGCAAGTTTGACCAGTCCTTGGTTTTCCTGGGGATATAATGTCTTAGTTTTTAAGGAAGAGAACGTTCACTGAAGATTTCTACTTTGAGAGTATTAGAACCGTCAGTGACAGCTTCATCCAAACTTTAAAGTTCCAAGAATATTAAGAATAACTAATATTTGCACAGAAAGGCCAAGTAATATTGAAATACCATCTTCCGTATTTTCCGCACCACTAGACGCACTGGATTATAAGGCGCACCTTCAATGAATATCCTATTTTAGAACAGTTTTCATAAATAGTTTGCACCGGATTATAAGGCGCATAGAATAAAAGATACAAACGTTTGACTGGGGTTGTGTTATCATCCACTAGATAAAGCTGAGCTAAAGGGAACGTCAACAAAACAGTCGGATGAAGTCAAACTTTATGAAGCGTTCTGACAACTCTGGTCACTCCCATGGTAACGATGTTCAAATGATGTTTAAAAGACTTCAAGCATCAGCGCTTGAGACTGGTGTTGTGAGCAGACAAATGTTGAGCAGCAGAGAAGTTGAGCGCGTTTATGACGGCTAGAGCGCACGTGTATGTATACATGTTGAAAGAATGTGTATGACTGGTTGAGCGCAGCAGAGCGATTTTGCGCAAAAAAAAATGTTTTGAGTGTACAACAACCAAGACACACTCGCTCAAAACAGTGGCAGTAATCTTACTCCATAGCCGTCCGCCATGATGTGACGTGCATCGTTAATCCTATCCCCTTATGAAGCAAAGACTTAATCCCGCCCACGGCGTGTCGCTCAGTCGGCGCAGAGTCATGAGTGTTTGTAAACAAGTCACTCACCAGGTAATGTTCATATATAAGGCGCACTGACGTTTTTTGAGAAATTTATAGGCTTTTAAGTGCGCCTTATAGTGCCTTATGGTTATATAAATACTATAATATAAACATTTTTAACCAGTTGTACATATAGGTGGCACTGTTCTTTTAGCTGCAGGATTTATTATGTTCTGTTTGCAAACGGTGCTTGTAACACGGCAGTAAAACGTTTCGATAAACATTTCTCACAAACCTGAACCATCAGATTTAATTCTTTCTAAACTTTTTTCGTAAGTCTGCTCTTCGTGCCGCCGTCTCTAATGTCTGGCCATCAATTTATCAACCAAATCTGGCACAAACGCCACTTTTGTCCGTCCTTACTCACTCAACAATACTACTTATGTACTTGTTACTACACTGTCACTATATATTGTATCCCTGTATTGTGATACGTATCGTATTTCCAGACGCATACAAATTACTGATGCCTCTTGCTTGATCTGGACAAAAACAAACTTGGGATCAAGTGTTTCATTCTCAGCAGTCTTGGTGTCTTGAATGATTATAGGAAAAAGAAAATCTATCAAAGTTGACTTAAAACATTATAATTGGTATAAGTTATTATGTTTTTTCCCTCCAGGTGGCGCCGTGCTCTGGTAAAGGGCACTTTAGCCAACGGCTTGATTTCCGTCTACGACCTGGACTACGGCATGCACGAGATTGTCCGTGATTCCTCCATGAAGCCGCTGATCGAGGGGTTCAGGCAGCTCCCCTTCCAGGCCGTCGTAGCTCGACTCGCAGGTGAGACGTCGTGGATCGTTTTGAGCCATGTTTCCCCCTCACACCGTCCTTCTCACCTGCTCCAGGTGTGAAGCAGCAGACGTGGTCCGAGGAGGCCACCATGTTGTTCAGAAGTCACGTGGAGAAGAAGGCCCTCGTGGCTCAGGTGGAGAGCGTACAGGATTGGTCGGAGGTCAAAGGTGAACCGTGGGTGAGAAGGTTGACGGTCTACCTGGTGGACACTGGGGTCGAGGACCAGGACCTGTGGATCCACAGCATCCTTCACAACATTGACAGTGAACTTTCCTCGGCTGCCTAGACCACCATTAAGAATTCTCTCCGTTTATCGCGATGTTTGTCTTCACGGCTTGTTCGTGTGTTAATTTTGTTGTTACAAAAGTTCTATTTTTATTCAAAATAAATAGCGTGATCAAGAAAAGGTTTGCGGTTTTCAACAATCGACTTAAATACATTTATTTATTTATTATTCGACTGAAATGTAGCATTTTTTTTGGGCTTTCAAAAGATAGTTTTTTATTTTTTACCAAAGTTCTTTTATGGTACACTTCAATAAAGTGTTTGAAATCAAATCCTTTACGTCTTTTTTTTTTACGAACAATTCCATGAGATCCTGGAGATGACTGAGGACGGGAGGATACATTCAAATCTTGTTGACCATAACCACACCCACTCTGCTGTGAATGGTCGAGCATGAAGGTTTGTCACCGCGCGTCATCAAGTGTCTCCACCTCCAAGGGTTGTATAAACAAAGCTTAATGAAGCCATTATAACGTCATAATGGACTCTCGTAACCTCTCGTTCGTCCAGATTTAAGAGCAAATTTATAAAGTAATAAGTGTAAAACATGGTCATGATGAGGTCAAGCGACTCGTTGTATAAACAAAGCGTGATCACAGCTGGAGGAGTGAAGCCATTATTACGTCATAATGGACTCTCGTAACCTCTCGTTCGTCCAGATTTCAGAGCAACTTTATAAAGTAATAAAGTGTGAAACATGGTCATGATGAGAAGTTACTGCGTCTTGAAGAACATTCACTACATGACACCAGAGTTGATACTAGTTTAACTTTTAATTTAAAGACGAACATCTTGAAAGTTCCTTGATGACTTTTTATTATTGTTATCATTGAAGTCGTTGATCTCTCTGGGATTCTCCGATATAGTCTTATTTTAACTGTAAAATGTCTTGAGATAAACCTTTTTATGATTCGACACTTTTAAATCAAATTAAATTATCTGTACGTCAACCTTTGCCCGCGAAAATGACGTAAGTTTTCCGCCATTTTGAAAAAACGCTAAATTAGCAGCATTAGCTCCTGTGCTCGTGAGGTTTCGAGTGTTTTGTTGGCGTATCTTGGGATTTTCCACGGAATGAATCGCCATTTAAGGTATTTGTTTATATTATATATTTTTTTAACAGTTTATAATATTAATGTAATAGTTTATTTTTTACGTGTTTATGTCGAATAACGTTTTTGTTGGTTTTACGGAAGCTAACTGTAAACACCATATATATACATATATATATATATAAGTATATGACGTTAACTTATATATATAAGTATATATATATGAAGTTAACGTCAGTTTACGCTTAAAGATAAAATAATATTATCAAATATAAGCGAGCGTCTCCGTGACGTCACTGGAGTGACAGCACAGCTGTGGGGGGGGGGGGGGGGGAGGGTCTCCAAGTTGACTTTGCCCTTTATGGGTGATAAGTTCTCCTCCGCAGACCCTGCAGCGAGGACCCGAGACTCGTCTCCCCTGAAGCCCCGCGACCCGAGGATTTACTTGAGGCTGATGGCAGGTCGTGTCTAAGAAACTTCTTCCTCCAGGATTCTGGTCTCTCGTCCCGCAGAGGAGCAGCGAGTGTCGGCGGCGCTCGGAGACCATATCTGGTCAAAGTATTCGTGTCACCCGCGGGATCGTCCGGCTATATTTAGACCCGGAGGAGGTTCGTATATAGATGCTCCACAAACTACCTTTTGTGTTCTTTTAAACTCCTTTAAACTGCTTTAAAATATACTTAAACATAACAACTGACGCTGAACCTGCAGCGTTTTTGTATTTAAAGTTGCAAATTCTTACTTCATGTATTCATTTTAAACAATGTACAAGTACATGCAAATGGAATTGTCTTTATTGAAAAAAAGTATGACCTACATGAGAGAAAATACCTGTTTTTTATCCTATTTTTCTACTTCAAGCACGAGGTCATGTCTTTGCAGAAAACAAGTCAAAACTTTACAACATGTTCTTGTGAGTTGATGTTTAAGCGATAATTAAATTATTATTACTGTCTAGAACAAAGACTGTGACTCACGGAGAAATACTAGGGTGACTCGCGGAGTAATACTACATTGACTTGCAGGGTAATACTACTGTGACTCGCAGAGAAATACTACTGTGACTCATGGAGTAATACTACATTGACTTGCAGGGTAATACTGCGGTGACACGCAGAGAAATACTACGGTGACTTGCAGAGTAATACTACGTTGACTTGCAGAGTAATACTGCGGTGACGTGCGAAGTAATACTACCGTGACTCAAGGGGTGATACTACTGTGACTTGTTGAGTAATACTACCGTGACTCGAGGGGTGATACTACTGTGACTTGTGGAGTAATACTACCTTGACTCGAGGGCTGATACTACTGCGACTTGTGGAGTAATACTACCGTGACTCGAGGGGTGATACTACTGTGACTTGTGGAGTATTACTACCTTGACTCGAGGGGTGATACTACTGTGACTTGTGTAGTACTACTACCGTGACTCGAGGGGTGATACTACTGTGACTTGTGGAGTAATACTACCGTGACTCGAGGGGTGATACTACTGTGACTTGTGGAGTATTACTACCTTGACTCGAGGGGTGATACTACTGTGACTTGTGTAGTACTACTACCGTGACTCGAGGGGTGATACTACTGTGACTCGAGGGGTGATACTACTGTGACTTGTGGAGTAATACTACAGACAGATTTTCAGCATGTGATTAAAATAAAAAGTCTAAAAGTTTATTTGGATGGTACTAGTTTTACCTCTCAAAGGAAATATACTAAAAACGAGGTCCAATACATGAGGAAAAGTTAGTGGAGTTTATTTTGGCAGTTTACTTGGAGCATTTTGTATTTAAAGTTGCCACTCAAATTCTTACTTCATGTATTCATTTTAAACAATGTACAAGTACATGCAAATGGAATTGTCTATATTGAAAAAAAATGTATGAGAAAATAGTTAAATTACGGGTGAAAAAATACCTGTTTTTATCCTATTTAGCTTTATAAAGTATACACATCTATCTATCTCTGTTAAGTTCATCCAAAAGTTGTGACTTTCAATCAACAATTACTTGGGGCTTGTTGTATCGTGTCATCAACGTTTCAATAAACAAATGATAAAAAGGAATAATTTGAAAGTTCCTATGCAAACAAACTGGCAAGTAGAAGTGTGTACTGGCAAGAACATGGAGAAACAATACGTATGACAGTACATGTGCAATGATACGATATATCAGGATACTGTAGTAAGAAAGATATATGTGTAGTATTGTCTAGTACTTGACTCTGGTGTTGTGATACTGTAGTAACAAAGATATATATGTAGTATTGTCCAGTACTTGACTCTGGTGTTGTGATAGTGTAGTAACAAGTATATATGTGTAGTATTGTCCTGTACTTGACTCTGGTGTTGTGATAGTGTAGTAACAAGTATATATGTGTAGTATTGTCCTGTACTTGACTCTGGTGTTGTGATACTGTAGTAACAAAGATATATATGTAGTATTGTGGAGTACTTGACTCTGGTGTTGTGATAGTGTAGTAACAAGGATATATGTGTAGTATTGTCCTGTACTTGACTCTGGTGTTGTGATAGTGTAGTAACAAGTATATATGTGTAGTATTGTCCTGTACTTGACTCTGGTGTTGTGATACTGTAGTAACAAAGATATATATGTAGTATTGTGGAGTACTTGACTCTGGTGTTGTGATAGTGTAGTAACAAGGATATATGTGTAGTATTGTCCAGTACTTGACTCTGGTGTTGTAGTATTTACAGACCACATGGCTCTTGACAAAGTCGTAACTACTTTCATTTGTTTTCAAACCAAAATATGTACAAACGTCAGCTTTAAAAGCTGCTGTATCCTCTCGTCCTCAGTCATCATTCTTCCTTTATCTGTGGAGGATGTACTGACTGCTGCCGTCTTAAGGCTGAAAGTTTAAGCGTAACACAAAAGTGAACCAATACTGTGAATATTTGCATGTTAATATTAAATATAATATAAACCATAAAATAACAGGGAATAATAAAATAATGATTTGGAAGCCAAAAATAATAGATTGAGTACTAATATCAATACATTATTGTGGAAATTGTTTTTTCGATATATCAATGCATCTACATTTTAGCAAGTAAATACTCTTTGGGACTCAAGTGCTCTTAAGAAACATAAAACATAATAATGTATTTAAGTTTAGTTAATACTCCAAAGCTGCAAAACAATTATTTAAACAGATTTTCAGCATGTAATTGTGACTCACGGAGTAATACTACCATGACTCGAGGAGTGATACTACTGTGACTTGTGGAGTAATACTACAGACAAATTTTCAGCATGTGATTAAAATAAAAAGTCTAAAAGTTTATTTGGATGGTACTAGTTTTACCTCTCAATGGAAATGTACTAAATACAAGGTCAAATACATGAGGAAAAGTGAGTTGAGTGGAGTTTATTTTGTCAGTTTACTTGGAGCCTGATTAATGTTGTTTGGGTGTGATTATATTCGAGACACTTCTGTTTACACGAGTATCAAAACTTGATCAATGATCCGACGCCGCTATCCTCAGACGGCGTAGAACCTGGTGTGCCCTCGAGGGGTGACGACAACCTCACGTGACGCACAATCGATCTTTTGTGTTTCCCTCAATCGTGTCTAATGCAGCAGGTGATGCAGGAACAGTGTAAATACTCAGTTCTGTTTGACATCATCGGAGCGAGTCTCCCGGCAGATCTGCTTGGAGTCCGGCCCAGATCTTCATCTTTGGCTTTGGAAACTTGGCCTGTCACGGGGCTTAAAGAAAGCAGAACAAAACAATGGCACGCTTGACCCGCCTCCCTCGGCTCTCGGCCAGAAGACCCGGCTGACGCACTCAGGATCAAAAGCTCTGCAACTTTTCTGCCTAATTTGAGGAGCGTGGAGTTGATATTGTTGAGCGGCTTCACGTCCGACGGAGGCGCTAATGAGGCCGACGTATAGAAGCGAGTGCTGACCCACAAATGTTCTGCTGGTCCAGGAACAGTTGTTCGCTCACAGCTGACGGTGCAGGAACAGCTGAGAGAGGCCAGTGTTCTTGAAATGAACTGATCCCAGCCGTCAGTGTTTTAGTGCAGTCACCGAGTACAGGGTTAACAATGTTACTAAATTACTAAATTAATATAGTGCGATTTCCTAGTTTTACTGACTTTCTGAGTAATACTACAGTGACTCGCAGAGTAATACTACTGTGACTCGCAGAGTGATACTATAGTGACTTGTGGAGTGATACTTCTGTGACTCGTGGAGTGATACTACTGTGACTCGTGTAATAATATTACTGTGACTCGCAGAGAAATACTACTATGACTTGCGGAGTATTACTACCTTGACTTGAGGAGTGATACTACTGTGACTCGCGGAGCGATACTATAGAGACTTGTGGAGTGATAATACTGTGACTTAAGGAGTAATACTACAGTGACTCGCTGAGAAATACAATGGAGCTCGAGGAGTAATGCTATAGTGACTCACGGAATAATACTATTGTGACTCGTGGAGTGGGGAAATTCTACTTTGACTCGCAAGGTAATACTACTGTGACTTGAGGAGAAATACTACTGTGACTTGAGGAGAAATACTACTGTGACTCGCAGAGAAATACTACTGTGACTCGTGGAGAAATACTACGGTGACTCGCGAAGTAATACTCCTGTGACTTGCAGAGAAATACTACGGTGACTTGCAAAGTAATACTACTGTGACTTGTGTAGTGATACTACTGTGACTCGCGGATAAATACTGCTGTGACTCGCGAAGTAATACTTTAATGACTTGTGTAGTGATACTACTGAGACTCGAGGAGAAATACTTTAGTGACTTATAGAGTTATATTACTGTGACTCGTGGAGTAATACTTTAGTGACTTGTGGAGTGATACTACTGTGACTCGTGCAGTGATACTACTGTGACTCGCGGATAAATACTACTGTGACTCGTAGAGTAATACTTTAGTGACTTGTGGAGTGATACTAATGTGACTCGCGGAGAAATACTACGGTAACTGGCGAAGTAATACTTTATTGACTCATGGAGTTATACTACTGTGACTCATGGTGTAATACTACTGTGACTAATGGAGTAATACTACTGTGACTCGTGGAGTAAAACTTTATTGACTCATGGAGTAATACTACTGTGACTCATGGAGTAATACTACCGTGACTCGTGGAGTAAAACTTTAGTGACTTGTGGAGTGATACTACTGTGACTCAAACATACAAACACATCTTTAATGTTCATGACTTGAGTGATGAGTAATGATTTTAGTAAAACTAATTACACATCTATACTTGTCAAAAATGTGTGTATTAATTATTTATAATTATACTTTTTTGATAAATGAATTGGGAGGAGTTTGATTAGAAAGTAGCTCATATTTAACACTTACATAATGTGTTTTTGCCGTCAGGCACTTCTGACACGTTCTCTATATCAAACCATCTCGTTTATATTGTTTTTTTCTCAATTAAGAAACTCTTAAGAACATTCTTGTGTCGTCCCTTATCAAACGTCAGGTCTTGTCCAGCTGCTGATCTTTCTTGAAGACGGGCTGAGGTGAGTCTTCACCATGAGTCCTACACCTTACGAGGACCTTCACTCGACCTCTCTTCAAACACAGGTGTGGTGTCCATCATGTCTGTGATGAGGAAGGAGATGGAAAAGTACCGAGATGTCGACGAGGACGAGTTGTTGCAGAAACTCTCGGAGGAAGAGCTGCAGCGTCTGGAGGACGAGTTGGAAGAACTGGACCCAGATGTGAGTACTTGTTCCTCTCGAGTTATTGATCTCATTTTGTTGTTTCATCTAAAATAAGATGAGATATTTTTTGGCATTTGAATTTGTGATCGTAGATGTAATAATGATTATAATACACAGGGCTGTCGCGATGTTATTGTCTCATGATACGCTTTGATATATTCGGCTAATGATACATTTATAAAAAGATATGGATGGATGGATGGATGGATGGATGTAAAGATGGCTAGATGGATGGATGGATGTATAGATGGCTAGATGGATGGATAGATGGATGGATGGATGTATAGATGGCTAGATGGATGGATAGATAGATAGATGGATGGATGAATGGATGGATGGATGGATAGATAGATGAATGGATGGATGTATAGATGGCTAGATGGAGGGATAGATAGATAGATGGATGGATGGATGGATGGAAAGATATATAGAGGGATGGCTAGATGGATAGATGTATAGATGGATGGATGGATGTATAGATGGCTAGATGGGTGGATAGATGGATGGATGGATGGATGGATGGATGGAAAGATATATAGAGGGATGGCTAGATGGATGGATAGATAGATGGATGGATGGATAGATGTATAGATGGCTAGATGGATGGATAGATGTATAGATGGATGGATGGATGTATAGATGGCTAGATGGATGGATAGATGTATAGATGGATGGATGGATGTATAGATGGCTAGATGGATGGATAGATGGATGGATGGAAAGATATATAGAGGGATGGATGGATGTATAGATGGCTAGATGGATGGATGTATAGATGGCTAGATGGATGGATAGATAGATGGATGGATGGATGGATGGATGGATGGAAAGATATATAGAGGGATGGCTAGATGGATGGATAGATAGATGGATGGATGGATGGATGGATGGAAAGATATATAGAGGGATGGCTAGATGGATGGATAGATAGATGGATGGATGGATAGATGTATAGATGGATGTATAGATGGCTAGATGGATGGATAGATAGATGGATAGATGGATGGATGGATGGAAAGATATATAGAGGGATGGATGGATGGATGGATGTATAGAGGGATGGATGGATAGATGGATGTATAGATAGATAGATGGATGTATAGATAGATGGATGGATGTATAGATGGATGGATGGATAGATGGATGGGTAGATATAGATGGATGGATGGATGGATGGATGTATAGAGGGATGGATGGATGTATAGAGGGATGGATAGATGGATAGATGGATGGATGGATGGATGGATGGATGGATGGATGGATAGAAACCAGAAACTGAAGTTATATCAAGTCTGAGATTCTTTGAGTATCGTCTGGTTCATCTCTTATACCAGAATTTACTTTATGTATTGAATTTAAAAATATATTATTAGACGTAACAAATATTTAATTTAATTTTCAGGCATTAGAATTAAAAAAGTAATTATGTTGCTTCAATATAAAAAAGAAAAATAATGTAATTATTAAAAACAACAACATTTCAATGAAGAAAATCGAAGGTTTCAACGTAATATGTTTCAACTCTGACTCATCAGTGCGTTCACAACATTTCATGATCCAGGACACGAGCGTCACGTCGCTTACATTAGCGTCTGCAGCAGCAGAGCATCCCTTCATCTCACTGTTTATTCCCTGTGGCCGTTTAATGAGGTGTTTATTTCTGCTATTGTTGAATCTGATGCCAGCCCAGTGTCGTCGCTCACAGCAGTGACTGTGGCTCGTCAATGAACAGAGGGTCGACCAGGACCTGATGATATACCTCCTCCTCCCCAACAGTCTAAAGAGATCATGATGAGTGTCTTAGAACATGTTACACAAGAGATGTTAGTTTGAAAAAAAACACTCTTCCCAGCATCTGCCCTCGTCTGTTCCAGGATGTCGGTCAGATGACATCATCACTTCCTGCTATTATTACAGACCTTTATCTCGTGGATCTTTTCATCGGGTTATAGAAGATCCGTTCTCCGCCGATCATCATGGATCAACCAATTTTATGCTTTAATCAAACTATATTTAAATGTAATCAAACAACTTTCAACTATAATCAAACAATTTTCAACTATAATCAAACAATTTTCAACTATAATCAAACAATTTTCAACTATAAACAAACAATTTTCAACTATAATAAAACAATTTTCAACTATAATCAACACTTTTCAACTATAATCAAACAATTGTTAACTATAATCAAACAATTTTCAACTATAAAAAAACAATTTTCAACTATAATCAACACTTTTCAACTATAATCAAACAATTTTCAACTATAATCAAACAATTTTCAACTATAATAAAACAATTTTCAACTATAATCAACACTTTTCAACTATAATCAAACAATTTTCATCTATAATCAAACTATTTTCAACTATAATCAAACTATTTTTTAACTATAATCAAACAATTTTCAACTATAATCAAACAATTTTCAACTATAATCGAACAATTTTCAACTATAATCAACACTTTTCAACTATAATCAAACAATTTTCAACTATAATCCAACAATTTTCAACTATAATCAAACAATTTTCAACTATAATCAAACTATTTTCAACTATAATCAAACTATTTTCAACTTTAATCAAACAATTTTCAACTATAATCAAACAATTTTCAACTATAATCGAACAATTTTCAACTATAATCAACACTTTTCAACTATAATCAAACAATTTTCAACTATAATCCAACAATTTTCAACTATAATCAAACAATTTTCAACTATAATCAAACAATTTTCAACTATAATCAAACTATTTTCAACTATAATCAAACAATTTTCAACTAAAATCGAACAATTTTCAACTATAATCAAACAATTTTCAACTGTAATCAAACAATTTTCCACTGTAATCAAACCACTGTGTTAATCTAAAGTAAGTATCACGTGAACATGTGCGTCACATGATGAGCTGCATGTGACTCAGCTCCTGACACAACAGTGTCTGATGTGAGATGAGACGATGAAGAAGGAACAGAAGGAAAAACATCTAATGGAGTTAAAAATACCAGACTTCAGTGAACGAGGTGTGAGCGTCGTCGCTGATGCAAGTGTGATATAAAAAGCTCGCCAGTGATATTCACCTCGTTCCGCCACGAGAGGCTTCTGTGAGAGATTCTGATGCTAATCCCTGCGTCAGTTTACGGATGATCCTCGATGGCTGATCTTAATATTTAGCTTGAAATGAGAGTGAATTAGGAGGCTTATGGGAGATGTGAGTGTGAAGAAGATGAAGCTGGTGCGAGGCCTTCAAGTGCTGAGAGGACAGATAAGATAGGAAGCTATAAGTAGAACCTTCTGAGAGCTCGGTTTTAAGTTTAAAAATAACAGCAGAGAAGAAAAGCTCTGGGAAATCTCCAGCTTCTGTGTAGAGCAGGAATTGAGATAGGATTGGATACGGAGCTTAAGCTATGATGCCTTGATGTTACCTTATGTATTCTAGCTTTATCCTCTTGTCCTCAGTCATCACTGTATCCTCTCGTCCTCAGTCGTCACTGTATACTCACATCCTCAGTCGCCCCTTTATCCTCTCGTCCGCAGTCGTCACTGTATCCTCACGTCCTCAGTCGTCACTGTATCCTCTTGTCCTCAGTCATCACTGTATCCTCTCGTCCTCAGTCGTCACTGTATACTCACATCCTCAGTCGTCACTGTATCCTCTCGTCCGCAGTCGTCACTGTATCCTCACGTCCTCGGTCGTCACTGTATCCTCTCGTCCTCAGTCGTCACTGTATCCTCTCGTCCTCAGTCATCACTGTATCCTCTCGTCCTCAGTCGTCACTGTATCCTCACGTCCTCAGTCGTCACTGTATCCTCACGTCCTCAGTCGTCACTGTATCCTCTCGTCCTCAGTCGTCACTGTATCCTCTTGTCCTCAGTCGTCACTGTATCCTTTCGTCCTCAGTCGTCACTGTATCCTCTCGTCCTCAGTCGTCACTGTATCCTCACGTCCTCAGTCGTCACTGTATCCTCTCGTCCTCAGTCGTCACTGTATCCTCACGTCCTCAGTCGTCACTGTATCCTCTCGTCCTCAGTCGTCACTGTATCCTCTCGTCCTCGGTCATCACTGTATCCTCTCGTCCTCAGTCATCACTGTATCCTCTCGTCCTCAGTCATCACTGTATACTCACATCCTCAGTCGTCACTGTATCCTCTCGTCCTCAGTCGTCACTGTATCCTCTCGTCCTCAGTCGTCACTGTATACTCTCGTCCTCAGTCGTCACTGTATCCTCTCTTCCTCTGGCATCACTGTATCCTCTCTTCCTCTGTCATCACTCTATCCTCTCATCCTCTGTCATCACTGTATCCTCTCGTCCTCAGTCATCTCTTTATCCTTTCGTCCTCAGTTATCACTGTATCCTCACATCCTCAGTCATCACTGTATCCTCACTTCCTCAGTCATCACTGTATCCTCTCATCCTCTGTCATCACTGTATCCTCTCGTCCTCAGTCATCTCTTTATCCTTTCGTCCTCAGTCATCACTGTATCCTCTCGTTCTCAGTCATCACTGTATCCTCACTTCCTCAGTCATCACTGTAGCCTCTTATCCTCAGTCGTCACTGTATCCTCTCGTCCTCAGTCGTCACTGTATCCTCTCGTCCTCAGTCGTCACTGTATCCTCTCTTCCTCTGGCATCACTGTATCCTCTCTTCCTCTGTCATCACTGTATCCTCTCGTCCTCAGTCGTCACTGTATCCTCTCGTCCTCAGTCGTCACTGTATCCTCTCGTCCTCAGTCGTCACTGTATCCTCTCGTCCTCAGTCGTCACTGTATCCTCTCGTCCTCAGTCGTCACTGTATCCTCTCGTCCTCAGTCGTCACTGTATCCTCTCTTCCTCAGTCATCACTGTATCCTCTCGTCCTCATTCATCGCTGTATCCTCTCATCCTCAGTCATCACTGTATCCTCTCGTCCTCAGTCATCACTTTATCCTCTCATCCTCAGTCATCACTGTATCCTCTCTTCCTCAGTCATCACTGTATCCTCTCGTCCTCATTCATCACTGTATCCTCTCGTCCTCAGTCATCACTGTATCCTCTCGTCCTCATTCATCGCTGTATCCTCTCATCCTCAGTCATCACTGTATCCTCTCGTCCTCAGTCATCACTTTATCCTCTCATCCTCAGTCATCACTGTATCCTCTCATCCTCTGTCATCACTGTATCCTCTCGTCCTCAGTCATCTCTTTATCCTTTCGTCCTCAGTCATCACTGTATCCTCACGTCCTCAGTCATCTCTTTATCCTTTCGTCCTCAGTCATCACTGTATCCTCACGTCCTCAGTCATCTCTTTATCCTTTCGTCCTCAGTCATCACTGTATCCTCTCGTCCTCAGTCATCTCTTTATCCTTTCGTCCTCAGTCATCACTGTATCCTCTCGTCCTCAGTCATCACTGTATCCTCTGGTCCTCCGTCATCACTGTATCCTCTCGTGCTCATTCATCACTGTATCCTCTCGTCCTCATTCATCACTTTATCATCTCGTCCTCAGTCATCACTGTATCCTCTCGTCCTCAGTCATCTCTGTATCCTCTCGTCCTCATTGATCACTGTATCAACGTTTTGCAAAGCAAAAACTCGATTTTCTCTCAAGAATATTTTTCCTTCTAAAATCCTTCATTTATTATAATATCATTGACTAAAGTTGCATGTTGTTCCATCCATAGAACGCACTACTTCCTGCTGGCATGCGGCAGAAGGACCAGACCAAGAAAGCACCAACTGGAATGTTTCAGAGAGACAACCTGGTCGCACACCTGGAGAAACAAGCCAAGGAACATCCCGACAGAGAAGACCTGGTGCCGTTCACCGGAGAGAAACGAGGTGAACGTCGTGTTTAACTTTTGAACTTCTCTCTTTAACACTTGAACTGAGTGCACGTGTGCTCCTTCCCATGATGCAACACTAATAGACTCAGGGACTAGCAGGTCTAACTATAACTCTTAATGCAGCAGAAAACCATTAAATCTATAAACTCCTGAAGTGAAACCGTGATCCTGGCCTATGAGTCCCGTAGACATAGAAAGATTCCAGACGTGTCTCTATGAAACTGTAGAGGAGACACTGCTGTCACTCCTGGTATTTTTGGCTGCTGTGTGAGCAGCTGACTGGCAGTGAGTGACGAGACTGCTCTGGAGGGCGTGTCCCACTTCTAGTCCATGAGACGAGACTGATATAATAATAATAATAAAATAATAATAATATAATAATAATAATAGTATATATTAAGAGGTCTATTAACTCACAGTTTTTTCAAAGCTCCTTAAATTGTTTAAGGTCTTGGATAGATAGTTGGATGGATTGATGAATGGATGGATAGATAGATAGATAGATGGAATGATAGATGGATGGATGATTAAATATCAGTTTAATTCCTGAATGACTCAACAATGTCATTCAATCGAGACAATATTTGTTTGTCATGATGTTGAAGGTTTGAGGTGAAAGAACTTCACGCTCGTACTTTCTCACGTTGCAGGTAAAGCTTTTGTTCCAAAGACCCGAGTGGATCCCATCATGGAGAACGTGACTCTGGAGCCGGAGCTGGAAGAAGCTCTTTCCAGCGCCACTGATGCAGAACTGTGTGACATCGCTGGTAAAACAAGAGACTTCACTTCTACTCTTTCTATTCGTTTATTCCAACTAATCACATGATTCGATGTGTTTTTATCTCACTTTAACATCATCAATTTCACTTCTTTTAACTGGTAATGATCGTCCTTCATCCTCCTCTTTTTCATTTCCCTCAGTTCCCCTTCATCTCACCGTCTTCTCCTCCGTCCTTTCTGCCGGATCACTTTCTCTTAGCCGCTCATCCTGAAGGTTATCTTTGCAGGCAGCATGTTGTGTTTGTGCACGAACACGCTTGTTGTTGTCCAGAACTTTAGCTCGAACCAGGGCTGCACGATATATATTGAAAAATATCGATATTGCGATATTGTCACGTACAATATGCATCGAAGACATGTGATCATTTATAATGTTCTATTGTATAAATCAAACATTTCTTAAATGCTAACTTCGACCGATCAGTGTCACGTTCTGTAAAGTTATCAATTTGTACTTCTATGTCTCGTTGTTGTTTACGTCTCCGTCCGTCTGTGAACTGTGCGGCGCAGCTTGATAGGCTCGGTTGCTATGGCTACGCGTCTTGGCTCAGTATATCCAGTGAAGTAATACTAACTTATGATCTAGTCAAACACTAGTGATCCATGGAAGTAATACTAACTTATGATCTAGTCAAACACTAGTGATCCGGTAAAGTAATACTAACTTATGATCTAGTCAAACACTAGTGATCCAGTGAAGTAATACTAACTTATGATCTAGTCAAACACTAGTGATCCAGTGAAGTAATACTAACTTATGATCTAGTCAAACACTAGTGATCCAGTGAAGTAATACTAACTTATGATCTAGTCAAACACTAGTGATCCAGTGAAGTAATACTAACTTATGATCTAGTCAAACACTAGTGATCCAGTGAAGTAATACTAACTTATGATCTAGTCAAACACTAGTGATCCAGTGAAGTAATACTAACTTATGATCTAGTCAAACAATAGTTATCCAGTGAAGTAATACTAACTTATGATCTAGTCAAACAGTAGTGATCCAGTGAAGTAATACTAACTTATGATCTAGTCAAACACTAGTGATCCAGTGAAGTAATACTAACTTATGATCTAGTCAAACACTAGTGATCCAGTTAAGTAATACTAACTTATGATCTAGTCAAACACTAGTGATCCAGTGAAGTAATACTAACTTATGATCTAGTTAAACACTAGTGATCCAGTGAAGTAATACTAACTTATGATCTAGTCAAACACTAGTGATCCAGTCACTCGTCTCTTTCAACCTCCTTTGTTAAAGCAACATATTGTAAGAACTTTTCATCTCGTGTTATGTGTACGTGTACAAGGAGGTGGATTTATTATTGATTTGGTAATATCACGACACGCCGGCGGCTCCTCTCTGATGTCGCTCACTTTTATATATTAGATATTTTTACTTATTAACAATATCGTGCAGCCCTAGCTTCAATTATCAGAACCAAAACAATCAATGAAATAAACCTGGTTTTAAAAAAAAAGGGTAAAAACTTGAGAAACCAGGTCAACCTCGTCCTTCGTTCTAAACCATTACAGCACGTTTTACTATAATTGTGCAGATCGATGATGATTACAAGCATGAAATGATCGAGGACTGAATGATGGTATCAACGTGTACTTTTATTCAGAGAACTGGTTGTTTGTGCTGTTTTTTATTACCACAGAATAAACAATGAGTTCTGAAAAGTATATTTCTGGTAATATGCATATTTAAAAAAAAGACTAACTATAATCAAACAATTTTCAACTATAATCAAACAATTTTCAACTGTAATCAAACAATTTTCAACTATAATCAAACAATTTTCAACTATAATCAAACAATTTTCAACTTAAATCAAACAATTTTCAACTGTAATCAAACAATTTTCAACTATAATCAAACAATTTTCAACTATAATCAAACAATTTTCAACTGAAATCAAACAATTTTCATGAGAGTGAATTGTACAAGATTATTTTAAATATATTGCTTAATTTCAACTTAATTCAAACATGTAATAATAATAATTTACTCATGCCAAGTCAACCAAAAGTATAAAACAATAATTTGATTAAAATCATAAAATAATATTTATTGCAAGTTAAATAAACATCCGGAGCATTTTTATATGGAATAGCGTTGTTATTTTTAACCTTCATTACAAGAGACTTGATAGTATCAAAAATAACTTTGTGTACAAGCGAGTCTTAAGCCCTCGAAGGTATCATCGTGTCATCAGAGCTTGTTGTTCTCTCTCTGTTTATCCTGTGAAGACGATCCGTCCTTGTGTCCTGGACGCATGATTCCAAGAGCGGCGTCTCCTTAAATCACTTTTATACCTTCGGAGTCACCGAAGTCGAATCCCTTTTTCCTTCCTTTCGGGTCCATGACGTCGCGCTCGTTGTTGCTCAGTCGCCCAAAAGAGGTCAGACCGCGGGCGTTAGCGACCAACGCTCGTCTCTTAAAGAATACTTTAGTGACGCCGCGGGATGGTTTCGACTCGCTGTCGTCGTGTCCTCCTGCGGCGAGACGGTTGTTATCACGTGAGTTCACTCTTACGTTGTGTCTTTCTTTTTCAGCCATCCTGGGAATGCACACGTTGATGAGTAACCAGCAGTACTACGAAGCTCTGGCCAGCAGCAACATCGTCAACAAGCAAGGCCTCAATAGTACGACAAAAACACACACAAACACACATGCGTCTCGACGACAAACGCACACGAAAGATCGGCCTCGGCTCTTCAAAAACATCACATCAGAAAATTATTTCAGCGATGACGAACGTTTGATACAGTGATTACTGAGGATGAGAGGATATAGTGATGACTGAGGGCGAGAGGATACAGTGATGACTGAGGACGAGAGGATACAGTGATGACTGAGGACGAGAGGATACAGTGATGACTGAGGATGAGAGGATATAGTGATGACTGAGGACGAGAGGATACAGTGATGACTGAGGACGAGAGGATACAGTGATGACTGAGGGCGAGAGGATACAGTGATGACTGAGGATGAGAGGATACAGTGATGACTGAGGATGAGAGGCTACAGTGATGACTGAGGACGAGAGGATACAGTGATGACTGAGGATGAGAGGATACAGTGATGACTGAGGACGAGAGGATACAGGGATGACTGAGGATGAGAGGATATAGTGATGACTGAGGGCGAGAGGATACGGTGATGAATGAGGACGAGAAGATACAGTGATGACTGAGGATGAGAGGATACAGTGATGACTGAGGACGAGAGGATACAGTGATGACTGAGGGCGAGAGGATACAGTGATGACTGAGGATGAGAGGATACAGTGATGACTGAGGATGAGAGGATACAGTGATGACTGAGGACGAGAGGATACAGTGATGACTGAGGATGAGAGGATACAGTGATGACTGAGGATGAGAGGCTACAGTGATGACTAAGGACGAGAGGATACAGTGATGACTGAGGATGAGAGGATACAGTGATGACTGAGGACGAGAGGATACAGGGATGACTGAGGATGAGAGGATACAGTGATGACTGAGGGCGAGAGGATACGGTGATGAATGAGGTAGAGAGGATATAGTGATGACTGAGGACGAGAAGATACAGTGATGACTGAGGATGAGAGGATATAGTGATGACTGAGGGCGAGAGGATACAGTGATTACTGAGGACGAGAAGATACAGTGATGACTGAGGATGAGAGGATATAGTGATGACTGAGGACCAGAGGATACAGTGATGACAGAGGACGAGAGGATACAGTGATGACTGAGGATGAGAGGATATAGTGATGACTGAGGGCGAGAGGATACAGTGATGACTGAGGATGAGAGGATATAGTGATGACTGAGGGCGAGAGGATACAGTGATGACTGAGGACGAGAGGATACAGTGATGACTGAGGATGAGAGGATATAGTGATGACTGAGGGCCAGAGGATACAGTGATGACTGAGGACAAGAGGATACAGTGATGACTGAGGACGAGAGGATACAGTGATGACTGAGGACGAGAGGATACAGTGATGACTGAGGATGAGAGGATACTTTGAAAACCTCATATCAGAAAATGATTTCAGTGATGACAAACGTTTGTTATCACAGTTGTAGCTTTTTTTTTTCTCCCCCCTTCGTGCTCTTGAGCAAACACAATAGTTGTGTAGATCTTCAAGACCGTCTTCGTGCTCTTGAGCAAACACAATAGTTGTGTAGATCTTCAAGACCGTCTTCGTGCTCTTGAGCAAACACAATAGTTGTGTAGATCTTCAAGACCGTCTTCGTCTTCGTGCTCTTGAGCAAACACAATAGTTGTGTAGATCTTCAAGACCGTCTTCGTGCTCTTGAGCAAACACAATAGTTGTGTAGATCTTCAAGACCGTCTTCGTCTTCGTGCTCTTGAGCAAACACAACAGTTGTGTAGATCTTCATGACCGTCTTCGTGCTCTTGAGCAAACACAACAGTTGTGTAGATCTTCATGACTGTCTTCGTGCTCTTGAGCAAACACAACAGTTGTGTAGATCTTCATGACCGTCTTCGTGCTCTTGAGCAAACACAACAGTTGTGTAGATCTTCATGACCGTCTTCGTGCTCTTGAGCAAACACAACAGTTGTGTAGATCTTCATGACCGTCTTCGTGCTCTTGAGCAAACACAACAGTTGTGTAGATCTTCATGACCGTCTTCGTGCTCTTGAGCAAACACAACAGTTGTGTAGATCTTCACGACCGTCTTCAGAAATAACATCGAGCCTCTCACTGTAAACAGACGTATCTGCCGAGATATTTCTCCAAACACACATAAACTAATGTAGGTTTATTTTTGAAACCACGACTCAACCTATACGTTTACCTTGATCTCCAAATAGAGACCGAGCCGAACAACTGACTTCCAAATATGACTCTCTCATAAAGATAGTTGCTTATAAACTTAAGAGCCAAGAAGCTGCAGCTCAGAGTCGTGCTCTTTTAACACTGTCAGTGTCAGTTATTGATACAATATCTTGAGGTTTTATTCACTTGATGACGGATCAATATTTAACTGCACTTTATTTATTATTATTTTATTTTGGCTTTAGAATCATTTCTTTAATGGGTTTATCTTTTAATAAAGTGTTTATAAAGTAAAATATTTCATTTTTTATTTAAAATTTACTATAAAAATACTCCTTTGTTCATGTTTGTGTCGCAATTAAACCACTGTCAGCTAGATAGCGGCAGTGATTACGTCCTTTAAACGAAGAATGAGATCTAATGAGATCCTGGCAATGACTGAGGACGAGAGGATACAGTGATGACTGAGGATAAGAGGATACAGTGATGACTGAGGACGAGACGATACAGTGATGAATGAGGACAAAGGATACAGGGATGACTGAGGATGAGAGGATACAGTGATGACTGAGGATGAGAGGATACAGGGATGACTGAGGACGGAAGGATACAGTGATGACTGAGGACCGGAGGATACAGTGATGACTGAGGATGAGAGGATACAGTGATGACTGAGGACGAGAAGATATAGTGATGACTGAGGACGAGAGGATACAGTGATGAATGAGGACGAGAAGATATAGTGATGACTGAGGACGAGAGGATACAGTGATGAATGAGGACTAAGGATACAGGGATGACTGAGGATGAGAGGATACAGTGATGACTGAGGACAAAGGATACAGGGATGACTGAGGATGAGAGGATACAGGGATGACTGAGGACGGAAGGATACAGTGATGACTGAGGACCGGAGGATACAGTGATGACTGAGGATGAGAGGATACAGTGATGACTGAGGACGAGAAGATATAGTGATGACTGAGGACGAGAGGATACAGTGATGAATGAGGACGAGAAGATATAGTGATGACTGAGGACGAGAGGATACAGTGATGAATGAGGACTAAGGATACAGGGATGACTGAGGATGAGAGGATACAGTGATGACTGAGGACAAGAGGATACAGTGATGACTGAAGATGAGAGGATACAGTGATGACTGAGGATGAGAGGATACAGGGATGACAGAGGACGGAAGGATACAGTGATGACTGAGGACCAGAGGATACAGTGATGACTGAGGATGAGAGGATACAGTGATGAAAAGAATGATTCTGACATTATTATGCTGGTCTGTGGGTCAATAATATGTATTTAAAAATACATAAGTTATTAAAGCCTGTCTGGGCCTCAGGTGTGATCCAGTGCACTCAGTACAAACCCGTGCCCGACGAGGAGCCCAATGCCACGGACGTCGAAGACACTCTGATGCGAGTAAAAAGGAATGACCCGGATTTAGTGGAAGTGAATCTCAACAACATCAAGGTGAGTGTTCAGTGAATCGTTTATAAAGTGCTGGTCGTTTCAGAAAGACGTGATCAGAGTTGATTTTCTTCTCCACAGAACATCCCTGTACCGACCCTGAAGGCGTACGCAGAGGCACTGATAGAAAACACTGTGGTCGAGAGGTTTAGCATCGTAGGAACCCGCAGCAACGACCCTGTGGCCTTTGTGAGTTGAAGAACAAAAAACATTCATTAATCCTCTTATTTGTATATTTGTCTTTATCGATCCGTTTCAGGCTCTGGCTCAGATGCTGAAGGTCAACACGACCCTGAAGAGCTTGAACGTGGAGTCCAACTTCATCACAGGGACTGGAATCCTGTCCCTCATCGAGTCGCTGCAGAAGAACACCACACTACTGGAGCTCAAGATAGACAACCAGGTATGATCTCATACACACACACTTTTTTGTGTCGTCATTTAAGTCCAAGAAAACACAACATTCAAAGAGAAAATAACACAAATGATCAATCTTTTAATCTGGAGTCTACACAAAAATAGCTCCCACGACATGGAAGTTACACTTTTCTGACAGCGGGGGGAGCCAGAAACAATATTTTAAATTTTGCATACTGTTGCTTTAACTGTTGTGTTGTCTCTGGGTCACCTTGACCCTTGAACAAATGTGTTTGTGGTATCCCTTAATCATTTATACAGAACGTATATAATGGTCATCAGAATATTGAATGGTTGGCTTCAACATTTCACATTTTAAAAGGTTTGATTTATTTGTTTAAATATTGTTATTTTAGGCATTTAGTTAATTTTCAAATCATTTTATCAGATTCATTTTATGTTAAAAGTTTGATTATTATTATTTTCTTTTTAATTGGTGTATTTGAAAAAATGATAACATTTTTAAAGTTTGGTATTGTAATAACAATAATTTAAAAAAATCGAAATTTAATATTTTTTACTTCTTAGTGTTTTAAATTCTATATAAAAGGTATAATATTGTTGCCAGACATTAGCAACAGAGCACCGAGCTACCTGCTCCAACTTTCAGCCAATCATGGTGACGCTATTATAGCCATTTTTATATTGAATTTAAATATTAAAAATTCAAAATATTGAGTCAGAACATTATTTTTTTATTTTTTTGCAATTAGAATTTTCCCGAAAAAAGTATTATTCATTTAAAAAATAATTGTTTTCTTAAATAATGATTCCATTCATAAATTCAGAAATGATTAAGATATTGGAAATAACAATAATGTTAAAAAAAAGTAAAATGTAAAGTAAGTAAGTAATGGTTATATATTGAACCAAAAAACCCAAATTAAATTCATGAAAATCTCTATTTTTCCCGTCCCTTCACTTCCTGTGCGAGTGCAGAGCCAGCCTCTGGGCAACAAGGTGGAGATGGAGATCGCCAGCATGCTGGAGAAGAACACGACGCTGCTGAAGTTCGGCTACCACTTCACCCAGCAGGGTCCTCGCCTGCGAGGCTCCAACGCCATGATGAACAACAACGACCTCGGTGGGTTGATCGCGTGTCACGCACCTCATCGGGAAAGACGGTTGATAAGGACGCGACGAGCAAACACAAGCTGAAGTCGTGCCATGTTTGGCGGTGACGGCGCTTCGATCCCAGCCAAGAGTTTATCACACTTTATCTTCTTGCAGTTTTAATTTAGTTTGAGTAGATGAGTCGTGACATCAGCGACTTGTTACTCGACGGAGTGGCCAGAAGGTCTCCGCTTGTTCTGGACAGTACTTTCCCAAAAGATGACATCAGGCTCTAAAAAAAAGTATTCGTATGAGCGAGTTCTGTTGGAATGATCTTCTGGTTTCATGATATGAGCTTTTAGGGGGAAAGTCTCAACGTGTGCGAGGTTGATTCCTGCTTCATAGAAGGCAACAGATTAGCAGAATGTGCTCCTTTCAAACAAGAAGGATCTGATGTAATTGACTTTTAGTCCAATCATTCCGACTTTACTTCAGATGGCCGTTCTCTCAAAAGTCTAATACGCTGGTCCCACGTTTACTGCGAGGGTTATTAAACCAAATTTGCAAAGTACCGTATTTTCCGCACTATTAGGCGCACCGGATTATAAGGCGCACCTTCAATGAATGGTCTATTTTAGAACAGTTTTCATAAATAGTTTGCACCGGATTATAAGGCGCATAGAATAAAAGATACAGTCAAACGTTTGACTGCGGTTGTGTTATCATCCACTAGATAAAGCTGTGCTAAAGGGAATGTCAACAAAACAGTCAGATAAAGTCAAACTTTATTTACTTAACTTAAGTGTTCTGACAACTCCGTTCGCTCCCATCGTAACGATGTTCAAATGATGTTTAAAAGGCTTCAACAGCATCGCGTGAGACTGTGTTGTGAGCAGACAAATGTTGAGCAGCAGTGAAGTTGAGCGCGTGTATGACGGCTAGAGCGCATGTGAATGACAACCAAAGCGCATGTGTATGACATGTTGAATGCACGTGTATGACTGGCTGAGCACGCAGCAGAGTGATTTTGCGCAAAAAAAATGTTTTGAGTGTGACACACGCTAAAAACGGTGGCAGTAATCTCACTCCATACACATCCGCCATGATGTGACGTGCTTCGTTAATCCCACCCCGTGACGACACAATGACGTAATCCCCCCACGGCGTGTCGGCTCAGTCAGCAGAGTCATGAAAGTGTTTGTAAACATGTCACTCACTAGGTAATGTTCATATATAAGGCGCACTGTCGTTTTTTGAGAAATTTAAAGGCTTTTAAGTGCGCCTTATAGTGCGGAAAATACGATAGAGAGTATTTAATTTTTCGCTTGCTTAATTTGACAACATTTATTTGAACCTGCAACATTGCATATGAGGTGTCATCCCTGTAAGTAAAGCTGAGCTGGACCATAGCAACATAGAAGTATAATTCAAATACAGTATTGTATCAATCAGTTTGAGAAAGGCTTCATGGGAGTTCACTGTTTGGTCGGCACCATAAGTAAAGTGTGTGCAGTCATTAGTTCTGTTGCGATGAAGTTGACGTCATATTTTTCCTTCATGAAACGTTTGAGTATTTGTCTTGCAAGAGAGACGACTGAAGTGCTTCTAATCCCCAAAACTCTTTCATTCCAAAGCTCGAGTCGTCAGGTCAGAGTCCGACGGCTCCTTCACACTAACTCTGTCCGTCCCCGAGCTGGAGAGAGCCTTCGGGAAAAAGTTCAAATCCAAGACCAAGTAATCTTAAATTGCTCGCTCAAGCCTTGCCTTTTTCAAAATCCCTTTTCTACAGACTGAGCAGACCTTCTTTGTCGCCACGACAGCCTTTTCTTCTGCAGCTCACGTCTCTGCTTCCGTTCTTCGTTTGCTCTTATTTTAACCGACGTCTCCGAGGATTTTACTCTTTCGTGGAGTATTTATGTAAGAATAGTTTCTAAAGCTGACGGACAATTAGACCAAAGACACGAAACTCAATTTATTTAGTATGATATTGAACATTTATTTCTCATGAAATTGAAAAATCATAACATGTTTTATATTTCTTAAAACCTGGGTTATGATACTATTTCTCGGTTAAAGCTGCTGCTTAAATGATCAGGTAAAAACATTGCAGCTGTCAATCATTAATCTGTGATACTTTGATCGTTCTTCACATGTTTAATGTATGTTTATGTAACTTCATAACCTCGTGATTCAGTATTTCTTTGTACTAGGAGGTGTTAGAAAATATATTTATCGCCATATATCAAAATATATACGATACTGTATCAATATTTGGAATTTTTGGATTTCAGATCATGTTTTATTTTACCCAAAGTTCCTTATGGTTTATATTCCAATAACTTTTTTTATATATTTTTTTAATTAAATTATTTTTTTTTTATTTAGAATTAACATGAAAATATTCACTGCTTTGTTCATTTTTTTGTTACAATTTAACTCCAGTCGTCACGTTCTCATCAGCTAAAGGAACCCTGAAATCTCGTGTGACTGAGGACGAGAGGATACAGTGGACAGTTAGGACATATTTTAGTTCTGAATCAAATGAAAGCCGTTTCGACCCTGTATCGTGATACGTATTGTATCAAAGCGCTATATAAATAAATATTACTTACTTACTTACTTACTTACTTACAATCAAGTCTTTAAAATCTTACAATGGGCACTTATAGGTAAGAAAGCGTCCTATTGGTCGATGTTCTAACTTGTGTAGTGTCGATAAAGTTGTAATATAAGAGACTAAATGTTATATTTGACAAGGATAACGTGAGTTTCATTACCGTCTGTAATGAGATCCAAACACATTTCTCTAGAACAGACTCACTAGAGGTGTAATGTCTGTGTTGTAATGACACAGGTTATCAACATTATAAGAACAAAAGCTCGTAGGTTCCTGTTCACATATTCAGCAGGAAGTTCTACTGCTTGACTGCACTTTCCGCTGCGTCCTCAGGACCTGGACGGACTTCATCTACAGCCTCTTAAATGGCATCTTTTGCAATTTTTGTTCTCTCCCTCCGAGCCCCTGCTGGCTGTAAGACGAACACTTTGATCTTGCTTTTTTTTGTTGCTTCCTTCAGTTTCCAGTTCTCTTGCTTTCCCACCAAAGCAAGCTTTAAAGGCTAACTTTTGCTCTTTCAGCCCATCATGATCCACGACTGAATGTGATTGAACTTGTTTTGACTGGTGTCTTCTTCCTCGCAGTAAGAAAGAGAAGGCTTGAGGGAGGACCCATCTTCCCCAAGTGTCGGACGAACGTGTAGAACCCCACCTCATCCGTTGTTCAAGAAGATCCTCTTTCAGCTTCTCCTCCAGTCGTGGTCCATCAAGACCGCGCTCTGAGTTTGGACTAATTATTTAAGAAATAGATGACCTGGATCAGCTCCTGACCTCTGACCGGGAGGTTAAACCAGGTGAAAGCTTTTTTTTGTTAGTTTCTTTGAATGAATCATAAAACAAACATCCAACGAGATGACGCAGGGTCGAACATGTGGAATGTATCTTCACTTTTGATTACTGGATAATGTAATATTGTAAAAGCTGTGTAGAAATACTGCTGTAAATGAACGTGTGCGCACTAATTACACTGTTGCATTATCCAGGATGTCTACAGGTCACTGTTGCCGGCTGAGAACAAGTAGCTGTTCGAGTGTCGTTTTAGTCGTTTTTTTAAATTCACTGTCAATCATTCTTGCACATTTACAGTCGGTCGTGAGTTTGATCGAGATGTTTCAAAAGATCGGACGCGCCTCATTTGCACGGAACGCTCGGCGAAAAACACGAGACACTGTTGCTGGAGAAACATCGTCAGTGGATCCCAGATGTCACCGCGAGAGTACTTTTGATTGACAGCACAAGGCATGTCCAGGTTGAAATGCAACATGGTGCCAGGTTAATACAGACGTTGTTTTAAAGGGTCAGAGTTCAAAGATAATCTGATCGAAAAATGTTTTTTTTCAAAAGGTAAAGAAGGATTGAATCGTAAAATCTAATCCTAGTTTTAATCTGGATCAAACTTTTAGTTTTTGTTGGTCGGAACTAGAGCTGCTCTGTATTGGAAATATGTGCGATATTTGATATTGGTGTCTTGAATATCGGTGATATCGATATTAATGCGATATTTTTTATTTCACCTACATTTTTAGTACTGTACTGTAGTACTGCACGCACTTCGGTGCTGCGGGACTTGCATCAGTTTTCCCGCCAAACTGAGCGACATCAGAGAGGAGCCGCCGGCGCGTCGCAATATCCCCAAATCAATAATAAATCCACTTCCTTGTACACGCACACATAACACTTTATAAATGACGCTAACAACTTAGCTCGTTAGCATACGGTGAAGACGGACAGGTTTGTTTGGAAGTTCACGATCTTTTAAGAAAACAACTGAGACGAGATGAAAAGTTCTTACAATATGTTGCTTTAACAAAGGAGGTTGAAAGAGACGAGTGACTGGATCACTAGTGTTTGACTAGATCATAAGTTAGTATTACTTCACTGGATCACTAGTGTTTGACTAGATCATAAGTTAGTATTACTTCACTGGATCACTAGTGTTTGACTAGATCATAAGTTAGTATTACTTCACTGGATCACTAGTGTTTGACTAGATCATAAGTTAGTATTACTTCACTGGATCACTAGTGTTTGACTACATCATAAGTTAGTATTACTTCACTGGATCACTGGTGTTTGACTACATCATAAGTTAGTATTACTTCAGTGGATGTACTGAGCCAAGACGCGTCGCCATAGCAACCGAACCTAGCAAGACAGACGGAGACGTAAACAACAACAAGACATAGAAGTACAAATTGACAACTTTACAGAACGTGACACTGATTGGTCGAAGTTTGCATTTAAGAAATGTTTGATTTATACAATAAATAATTATAAATGATCACATGTTTTCGATATGTATATCACACGTGACAATATCGCAATATCCATATTTTTTTATATATCGTGCAGCCCTAGTCAAGATCTTTCAGTTGGATTTGGACAAAAATCTGATTCCTCAAAAATAGAATGTTCCTGATCCCAACAGCGGGTCAAGAATCCAATAATGAACTGTAGCAAAAACTTTAATATTGGTCAATAATTCGTCTGATTTTGTGTTTATACTTCTATTATCATTTTGCACTCGTCACCGTTGCGGTGATGGCGTAAATAAATCGGACGTCGACTGCCAATCAAGCCTTTTTAGCAAAGACTTCTAAATATCTCCAAATTTGTTGATTGATATTTGTCGTGGCTCAGATGATTGGTGCTAAAAAAATATATTAATAGGACATTTTTTTTCTTTTGTCTCAAAATAACTTGAAGTGACATCACTACCTGTCGTTCTTCACGTTGCTGGCAGCCATGTTGTTACATTCAGAGCTCTGGGAAATCTTTATCTTGTCATCTTACAACACTTATATTCCGACTTTGCTTTTAAAACTGGCATAAATGTAGAACCCATCACCTGATCCTGAATAACAAACATGGGATTATCAAGTCCAGATAACTTTGATCCAGATCAAAACTTTAATGAACAACTGGCTCTGGTTCTTGTTTATTTATCCATCGAGAAACATTCGGGTCAGAAACCTCAAACAGAACCAGACTTGATTTAGGCAGTTCGTCCTTATTCATCCATATAAATGAAAACAAAGCGAATAATATTAAATTATCATTGACTTTTCTCACTTGATTTTTTTCTCTTCAGCTCTTCATCAAACTGCTTCTTTGTCTAGTGTTTGTCCGTCAAGGACGATAAACACCATGTGCTGAATATGACCAACAAGCTGTCAGTCGAAGGGTTTGTTGTCCGGTTCTGTTTTCGTTGTACTGTGTTGTGTTGTTGTGTGTTACGTTGTGCCTTGATAGAACATTCACATTTGGGTTTGTTTGTTTGTTTGTTTTTGGTCTATGAAATAAATAAACTATGGAAATATTGTGTTTTACGTTCGTCTTCTAGATGAGTGGGAAACAGTGACACTCCGTGGATGAATTGAGGAACTGCATGACTAGAGGTGATTTCTATTTCTTAAATGTTAGCGTCTTCTTACGAGGGAAACCTCTTGGAAGTGTAAATGTATATTAATTTATTAATATTAATTAGGTCTATTATTTAAAGTATATTATATATTTAATTACATATTTAACAGTTGTTTCCGCTACAATAATAACACGTCATGTGTTTGAATTGATATTTAGAATAAAATCATCTTTGATTTGGATTCACAATATCATGTCGTGAACATGATTTGGAAAAAGAAAAAAAAGACAACAACCTTTGATGTGAACAAGTTTTTCTTTTAATTCATTTTCAGGCAGAAACATACATAATAATCCTTTATTGCTCATGATTTCTTCTCAAAGTGAAGCTGAAAAACCACCGTCAACATCTCTCACCCTCGGATCATCCTTCGATCGTTACGGCGTTTCCCGTTGTAACAAAGCTTCAAAATTGTGAGCACATACTGTAATTCCTTGTACACATACACACAGTTTTCTCTCCTTCGTACAAAGTATATATTTTTTAACGCAACGTTACTAGCGTTTTATACTGTAAATCCTGTTCTTATGGCTAAAGGTCTCGGGTTTTGGCTATTCTTTGAACTGATACGTGAACATTCATGGATGGAACTATACGAAGGAAAAACCCTGCAAACCTGAATGCATATCTAATAAGTATTATTGTTGATAATATTGTTTGGAATATCAGCATGAGCGTGAAAACACTTAAAACTCTTGGACTTATTGCCTTCATATTGTTGCAGGACAAAGACAAAGTGGATTTTTTATCGTAACACATTCACACGAGACAGACCGGCATGCAAGATGTGAGGATTTCCAAACGTCTAATTTTTTTCTTCTACTCTACACATTGACAGCGAGGGGTAGTTAAGCGAGTCGGGGGGGAAACAACACTTCGGACAGGTGACGTTGAACACTGTGCAAAAGAAAGGTTTTTCGACTTCTATGTCAAACACATATGAGTTGCTTAAAGAGAACACAACGATAACGATGTTCTTTTTAAAATATGGCTTATCAGGTGATGTTTGAGGAGACACACGATATCATATATTATTGATCCGCCCTCGAGAGAGGCTTTGTTTCTATGTACAAACTGGAGTGTGTTGTCGTCTGGGATGCAAGAAAAGTTAGCTCTACTCTGGAGAGTCGACGCTAATGTTTTGTCTCGGACTAGCCTGGCTGGATCTTTTCTTTTTTTTTATGTTTTCATCTTTAATATAAACACCAGCTTTAAAGCCCCTGACGGAAGCTTTTGTGAATGTAGCCTGTTGATGTGTGAGCGCCGGCTGGACGAGCCGAGCTACTACTTCTTGAGCATGTCTTGCAGCGGACCCGGCAGGTACTTCATCACCGTGTCCATGATGCTCTCCTCCTCCTCCTCGTCGCCGCATCCGGCCGGCACCAGCTTCTTGGGTCGGGTCAGGCTGCCGGCGGCGTCTTCCTCGGCGGCGGCGGCAGCTTCCGCCTCGGCCTCCTCTCGCTTTTTCAAGCCGTACTGGTGAGAAGTTGAAAAAAACGCAACATTATTATATTAAACACAACGTCTGCAAATAAAGACACATTTTAACGCCTTTTATTAAAACAGTTGATGAAGTTTAATCTTTACCGTCCAATGACACAAGGTTTAGTTCATTTATTTCCAAATATTCAATGTTTTTGTTCAATAATTGATAACATAAGTGATGTTTGCGTAAAAATAACCAAATGTTTTACTCTTTATTTTTGCATTACTAGGGGTTTATAATAGTAATAATAATTGTATTTAGATGTATATTACAAATGGTACAGTACATTTAAAACAACAGTAAAACAAGATACATTCCACGTACGTATGTAATAAAACATGTACTGTATGTATAATAAAATAAAGTCAAATATTGAGTAGAGAAGTAGTAAACTTGAATATATAAAAACATTTCAATATATACACATTTTATATTCTTATTTTGTTTTTTGAAACCGTAGATGTGAGAAGAATCCATGATTATGGAATTAGTTTCTTACAGGGTTGATTTTTTTATTGTTTTATTGTGTATTTTAATATATTTGTGTGTGTCATCTTGTGTGTGTACAGTAAAGACAAGTTAGTTGCACTAATGATTGTTCCTGTTGACGTGATGTTTCATCCCCACTGAGTGTTGTGTTGGATGCGAGAAGCACTTATGCTCCTTCACCTGACACTCCCTTGGATCAGTCTACGCTTGTATCCGTTGATGAGGTTTCACGAAACTCCTGATCAGGTTTCACGATAGAGTGCCTATTATTTTCATTTAAATGTACCCTGGGCTCGCCTACCAACTCTACCATGAAGCCTCATAAACTGTTTCATGAAACCTCATCAGATGTTTCTTGAAACCTCATCAGATGTTTCATGAAACCTCATCAGATGTTTCATGAAACCTCATCAGCTGTTTCATGAAACCTCATCAGATGTTTCATGAAACCTCATCAGATGTTTCATGAAACCTCATCAGATGTTTCTTGAAACCTCATCAGATGTTTCATGAAACCTCATCAGATGTTTCATGAAACCTCATCAGCTGTTTCATGAAACCTCATCAGATGTTTCATGAAACCTCATCAGCTGTTTCATGGAACCTCATCAGATATTTCTTGAAACCTCATCAGATGTTTCATGAAAACTCATCAACTGTTTCATGAAGCCTCATCAGATGTTTCATGAAACCTCATCAACTGTTTCATGAAGTCTCATCAGCTGTTTCATGAAACCTCATCAACTGTTTCATGAAACCTCATTAGCTGTTTCATGAAACTTCATCAGCTGTTCCATGAAACATCATCATCTGTTTCATGAAACTTCATCAGCTGTTTCATGAAACATCATTAGATGTTTCTTGAAACCTCATCAGCTGTTTCATGAAACCTCATCAACTGTTTCATGAAACCTCATCAGATGTTTCATGAAACCTCATCATATGTCTCATGAAACCTCATCAACTGTATCATGAAGCCTCATCAACTGTTTCATGAAACCTCATCAGCTGTTTCATGAAAACTCATCAACTGTTTCATGAAGCCTCATCAGATGTTTCATGAAACCTCATCAACTGTTTCATGAAGTCTCATCAGCTGTTTCATGAAACTCCATCAGCTGTTTCATGAAACCAATTACTTTCCTACAGGATTCACGTTATATTTAATTGCCAAAAACACCAGTGGATGAAGAAAAGTCTCTTGACACTACCTTGTCTCTGATGCCTTGCCTCATGCTTTCCCTCTCAGACTCCATCTTGGCATATTTGGCCTTCCTCTCATCCTCCTGCTGCTTCAGCGCCTCCTGCCTCTCCTCCTCCTTCTTGGCTGCATCTGGATCCTCCTCCTTCTCCTCCCCGCCCAGCATCTTGCCCACATCTGGAGGACCTCCTGCAGGGAAGACAAGGTAGTCGCACAGCTTAAGTTACACACATTGGATCATGGGACTGAAACGTAAGCCTCTGCAGTGTTTAAGAACGTCTTTGGTTCGTTTGTTTGTTTTAAATACAGCAAAAGAGTCTCAGAAAAGGTGGTAAAAATGACTAAAACTTGGAGATTTCTAATCACAATAAAATGTAAAAATACATGTTTAATTTCACAACACTTCAATTAATTTATCTGATGCTTTTGAATTTGCAGTTTATGTGTCGACTCCCAACCAAAAGAGGAAAAATGTTAAAGGTGTTTTGTCAAGAGTGTGTTGATACGTATCACGATACAAGGATATCTAGTGATAGTGTAGTAACAAGTATATGTGTAGTATTGCCGAGTACTTGACTCTGGAGTCACTGTATCCTCTCGTCCTCAGTCATCGCCCGGATCTTGCAGGATGTAATTGCGATACCGTAACAACAATACATTACATTTCTTTAGATAATGTAATGTAGGAAAATTGTCATAGATTAGTCAAAACATAACGAAAGATCAATCAAACTATTGAATAACTTCACAGATGTCTTGACTATTAAACTGCAACAGTGAATATTTGTACATGTTCATTGTATACAGTATCTCGTATACAGATGTTGCGACGAAGTGTGTAATTGTCTTACATTTCTTCCCACAAATATTGTGAATATGTAATATTTTCCGTAGCAACAGCCATCATTACCATTTCAAAACATGATTGTGAATACTGTAGGTTTGAAGAAAAAATATATATATATATATACTGGTCAAGTGTACTTTTAACACAAAATGGACACAAGTCTCGTTTTTAGGACGAGTGTGAGTCCGTCAACGTTTGAGGTCATCAAGGGTCGAAGAAGACGTGAGGTTCGGTGAAAACGTTTGATTGAGAAAATGCTGTATTTTGATTTCTCTCTTGCGTAATAAGACAAATGATGTGTCGAGGAGAAGGAGTTGAAGGAGCAGGAGCTGAGGAGGCCAGAGTGACAGGAATAAATAGAGTCACGTTGAGCAGGAACGACGTGAAAAGAGAAGTGGAATGAATAGAAGAAAGAAGGTTGTGGGATTAGAGGCAGACATGGGAAGCGAAGGAGACAGAAAGACAGATTTGCTCTTTCAGTCGGAGGCTGATCCTGTATTGTCGCTCATTTGACTCATCAGCATAAAATGTATAAAAAAAAAAGAAACGCTGGAGATAAAAGACAGGAGAGACGATGAAGATGAGGAGGATGACAGCGGTAAAATCAAGTCTATTTAAAGAATGAAAAGCTTTTCAGCTAATCCTGTTTAAATATGTAGGACGAGTGTTTGAAGCTCACTTGGGTTGGATGTTCCATCTCTTGCGAGGGACGAGAGCATCGCCATCTATCACAGCGTGAGTGACAGATCCACAGATACACTCTTGATGAGCACCAACCATGTGGAGTCTTTCTCTGAAGATGGGATTTACTTCTGGAGAACATGCTCAGCAGCATCTATGACCATTTAGAAGAAAATGTGTAGTTTGGATCGTAGATGGATTTAGATTTTGGTTTAGATTGTTGAGAAGCTGTAGCTTTGACTGAAGTTTTGGGGTAAGCCAAGTGAAACAGTTGATGATACTTCATGATGCAGTTGATGAGGCTTCATGATACAGTTGATGAGGCTTCATGAAACAGTTAATGAGGCATCATGATACAGTTGATGAGGCTTCATGATACAGTTGATTAGGCTTCATGATACAGTTGATGATACTCCATGATGCAGTTGATGAGGCTTCATGAAACAGTTAATGAGGCATCATGATGCAGTTGATGAGGATTCATGATGCAGTTGATGAGGCTTCATGATGCAGTTGATGAGGCTTCATGATACAGTTGATGAGGCCTCATGAAACAGTCAATGAGGCTTCATGAAACAGTTGATGAAGCTTCATGATGCAGTTGATGAGGCCTCATGAAACAGTTGATGAGGCTTCATGATGCATTTGATGAGGCTTCATGAAACAGTTGATGAGGTTTCATGAAACAGTTGATGAGGCTTCATGAAAAAGTTGATGAGGTTTCATAGAACTAGTGTACTTAGTAGTAGTTACTATAGTACTTTGTGCCATCACAATACTGTCTGTTTCATAAAGCTTCATGAAACAGTGTTGCCATTCATTTTATTTTTTATCCCAGTAGGAGGCGCTCTTGGTTTCAATGAAATAGTCATTAAGCATAGAGTGCCATAAAGTGTCTTCTGAAAACAAAGACTGTATCTTGAAGCTTCATGAAACAGACAGATTCCTAAAACAATGTTGCCATTTATTTATTTTTATCCCAGTAGGTGGCGCTCTTGCTTTCTAAAGACCTCGTCCGTGGTCCTGTGACTTGCGCTCCAGAGAGCTGTTAGAAGTCGCACTCGTGGTGCAGCACTCAGCCACACACTCGTGTGTGTTCATGAATAATTGACGTGCATTTACTGTAGGTCTTCCATGAGTTATATTTGGTCGAGCAATGACTCATTTAGTGGGATTTGCTCATTATGGTGTGAGTAAGTGGATGATTTATGCATGTGACCTTTGTTGCTTCACAACAGTGTGGAAGTTAACGCACACGTCTGAGGAACGTCGTGACAGGTTGATATGAAGTTTAGACTTTGTGCAGAAATGATCCGTCCATTGATTTTCTCGACCGATTCTTCAGTCGGATTGAAATAATCTTCCGAGTCGAGTCCTTCACACTCCGTTGGGATAAAGTATATCTTCAGTCTATGGAAGCTCCTCCTCCACGTCTCACTCAAGACCCTAAAGAAAGTCTGTCGACCTCGACCTACTCCAGCTCCGAACTCTCGCCGCATCAGATAAGTTTCTTTTTCATCTCACACGTCTCTTCGCGGCTAAATCCCTCCGACTGGATATTTAAGAAAAAGAGATTAACGAGAAGAGCTGGACGTCTGGGAACTGCTGCTAGAAATCATCCAAATTCAACGTGTTTGGAAAGAAAACTCTGAGCTGATGGAGTCTAGAGCTGATGGAGTCTAGAGTTGATGGAGTCTAGAGTTGATGGAGTCTAGAGTTGATGGATTCTAGAGTTGATGGAGTCGTAGAGTTGATGGAGTCTAGAGCTGATGGAGTCTAGAGTTGATGGAGTCTAGAGTTGATGGAGTCTAGAGCTGATGGAGTCTAGAGTTGATGGAGTCTAGAGCTGATGGAGTCTAGAGTTGATGGAGTCGTAGAGTTGATGGAGTCTAGAGCTGATGGAGTCTAGAGTTGATGGAGTCTAGAGCTGATGGAGTCTAGAGTTGATGGAGTCTAGAGCTGATGGAGTCTAGAGTTGATGGAGTCTAGAGTTGATGGAGTCTAGAGTTGATGGAGTCTAGAGCTGATGGAGTCTAGAGTTGATGGAGTCTAGAGTTGATGGAGTCTAGAGCTGATGGAGTCTAGAGTTGATGGAGTCTAGAGTTGATGGAGTCTAGAGTTGATGGAGTCCAGAGTTGATGGAGTCTAGAGTTGATGGAGTCTAGAGCTGATGGAGTCTAGAGTTGATGGAGTCGTAGAGTTGATGGAGTCTAGAGCTGATGGAGTCTAGAGTTGATGGAGTCTAGAGCTGATGGAGTCTAGAGTTGATGGAGTCTAGAGTTGATGGAGTCTAGAGCTGATGGAGTCTAGAGTTGATGGAGTCTAGAGCTGATGGAGTCTAGAGTTGATGGAGTCGTAGAGTTGATGGAGTCTAGAGCTGATGGAGTCTAGAGTTGATGGAGTCTAGAGCTGATGGAGTCTAGAGTTGATGGAGTCTAGAGTTGATGGAGTCGTAGAGTTGATGGAGTCTAGAGCTGATGGAGTCTAGAGTTGATGGAGTCTAGAGTTGATGGAGTCTAGAGTTGATGGAGTCCAGAGTTGATGGAGTCTAGAGTTGATGGAGTCTAGAGCTGATTGAGTCTAGAGCTGATGGAGTCTAGAGCTGATGGAGTCTAGAGTTGATGGAGTCTAGAGTTGATGGAGTCTAGAGCTGATGGAGTCTAGAGCTGATGGAGTCTAGAGCTGATGGAGTCTAGAGTTGACGGAGTCTAGAGTTGATGGAGTCTAGAGGAGGAACTGTTCATTAGAAACTACAATAATTATATCATTTATTTTTATCACTAGTCTCTAAATTTGACTGTAGCGTTTTTGATACAAGGCTTTTTTGGCGTGTGTGTGTGTGTGTGTGAGTGCGTGTGTACATGTGTCTGTTTACATGTCTGTGTGTGTACATGTCTGTGTGTACATGTCTGTTTGTACGTGTGTGTACATGTCTGTGTGTGTACATATCTGTGTGTACATGTCTGTTTGTACGTGTGTGTACATGTCTGTGTGTACATGGGTGTGTGTACATGTGTGTGTGTACGTGTGTGTGTACATGTTTGTGTGTGTGTGTACATGCCTGTGTGTACGTGAGTGTATATACATGTGTGTGTGTACGTGTGTGTGTGTACATGTGTGTGTGTGTACATGTTTGTGTGTGTACATGTGTGTGTAAACATGTGTGTGTGTGTACATATGTGTGTGTGTACATGTCTGTGTGTACATGTCTGTGTGTATGTGTGTGTGTACATGTGTGTGTGTACATGTCTGTGTGTACATGTCTGTGTTTATGTGTGTGCGTACATGTCTGTGTGTACATGTGTGTGTACATGTCTGTGTGTACGTGTGTGTGTCTGTGTGTACATGTTTGTGTGTACGTGTGTGTGTGTACATGCCTGTGTGTACGTGAGTGTATATACATGTGTGTGTGTACGTATGTGTGTACATGTTTGTGTGTGTGTTAAGTGTGTGTAAACATGTGTGTGCGTGTACATGTGTGTGTGTGTACATGTGAATAAAAGCTTCAATTTATATCAGTTCCTGTCAATTCGTTGAGTTGTGAAGAAAGTGTTACACAAACACAAATGAAGAAAAATGACTTGTCGAACTCTTACATTAATCTTTGATCGTCTGAGTCCTTCTGTGTTCAAAGTCATCAGTGAGTTCCTGGAACGTCAAGGTCAGGAGCAGGAAGTCTATCTTTATCCTCGCGTCGACCAATCGCTGGACGTGTTTCTGATTTCAATCGCGTCGAAGTGCTACTTAATCTAATGACGGTACTTTGAGGCAGTTTCCTTCTCGCTCGTTTCCTCCAGACTCACTTGGAAAGTAAGAATAACTGGTGAAGAAATCCACACGAGCAGATCATCAGCTCCAACAAAGTCTTCTGCTGCGAAACTATTTGAGTCTCTTTCATTGTGCGGAGCAGCAGCTCTGACGGGTTCTTCAAAGCTTGATATTCTGGCGTCACTTCACCGCTAAAAACAAACTCTTTGGCAACAATGGGCTCTTTTGTAGTCGCAGCCGCTGTTCGCTCTCGTTGAATAAAGATAACTTTAGACTCGCTTAGTTTCGCTCGACAGCCGAGTCTTAATATAAGTTCTAACTAAATCGGTCTGAACTCGGGGAGAAAGAACATCTGAATTTTAATGTCAAAGATTCTTTAAGTTTATTTACTCTGTTTAAGTTATAAAGTGTGATTGTTATAAAGAAGAACAAGAAAATAGTCTTTCATAAACATTATGTTATATTCATTTCATTCAAAAATAAATAATATTTAAAAAAAAAAGTATTTATGCTTTCAAAACCATTTATTCAAAATATTTTTGATTTTATTTCCATTTATTTGGAGGAAGAAGAAATGCCCCCAAAGATTGAGAATTCAAAAGAGAAACAAGAGAAAATGTCATCAAGAAAAGTTAGATTAAGAGGTGAATTCTCAACGTATTCTTTTGTCCACCAGGTTTGAAACAGCAACTAAACTAAGAAGAAATTAAAAGAAAACATGCTAAAATGCTACATATGGCCATTTGAATAAATGTTATTTCATTGATCACTTCATTTTATATACATTTTATTTAACTTTAAAACATGTTTGGATGGATGGATGGATGGATGGATGGATACATAGATGGATGGATGGATGGATACCTAGATAGATGGATGGATACATAGATACATAGATGGATGGATGGATACATAGATGGATGGATGGATGGATACCTAGATAGATGGATGGATACATAGATGGATGGATGGATGGATGGATACATAGATGGATGGATGGATGGATACCTAGATAGATGGATGGATACATAGATACATAGATGGATGGATGGATACATAGATGGATGGATGGATGGATACCTAGATAGATGGATGGATGGATGGATGGATGGATGGATGGATACCTAGATAGATGGATGGATACATAGATACATGGATGGATGGATGGATGGATGGATGGATGGATACATAGATGGATGGATGGATACATAGATGGATGGATGGATGGATGGATACCTAGATAGATGGATGGATACATAGATACATAGATGATGGATGATGGATGGATGGATACATAGATGGATGGATGGATACATAGATGGATGGATACATGGATGGATGGATGGATACCTAGATAGATGGATGGATACATAGATACATAGATGGATGGATGGATACATGGATGGATGGATGGATACATAGATAGATGGATACATGGATACATGGATGGATAGATGGATGGATAAATGGATGGATAGATGGATACATGGATAGGTAAATGGATGGATGGATGGATGGATAGATGTTTGGATGGATAGATGGATACATAGATAGATGGATGGATACATGGATAGATAAATGGATGGATACATGGGTGGATACATAGATGGATGGATACATGGATGGATGGATGGATACCTAGATAGATGGATGGATACATAGATACATAGATGATGGATGGATGGATGGATACATAGATGGATGGATGGATACATAGATGGATGGATACATGGATGGATGGATGGATACCTAGATAGATGGATGGATACATAGATACATAGATGGATGGATGGATGGATGGATACATAGATAGATGGATACATGGATACATGGATGGATAGATGGATGGATAGATGGATACATGGATAGGTAAATGGATGGATGGATGGATGGATAGATGTTTGGATGGATAGATGGATACATAGATAGATGGATGGATACATGGATAGATGGATAGATAAATGGATGGATACATGGGTGGATACATAGATGGATGGATACATGGATGGATACATAGATGGATGGATGGATACATAGATAGATGGATAGATAAATGGATGGATGGATGGATAGATGGATGGGTAAATGGATGGATGGATGGATACATGGATACATGGATGGATGGATGGATACATGGATGGATGGATGGATACATAGATGGATGGATTGATACATAGATAGATGGGTAAATGGATGGATGGATCAATACATAAATGGATGGATGGATGGATGGATGGATCAATACATAGATGGATGGATGGATGGATGGATGCACAGATGGATGGACTTTGTTGATCCCTCTTGAGATCTCCTTCGGAAAATAGTGTTTCGAGCTCACAGCAATGCTTTCAAAGTCCTTCATTCAAAATATGAAGCTTGTTTTCTTTCTTTTCTTTGTTCAATCTTTTCTGCTTAATCTCTACGTAAATAACAAGAGTCTCTGTGACGATAATTCAAGAATCATTCAACAGTATCTTATCACTCGCTGACGTCATGTGTGTCCACAGCTGCTGCAACGATTGAGTTCAACAGCCCGACTTTGACAGGATGGGAAGTGCTGGGTTTGCTCAAGGGCACTTAGTGACCAGAAGAAATCTCTGTCAAACTCCCCCCATGTTGAAGTTTTCACATTTGTGTTTGAGCAACTGTTATGTGTGTTTGAACAACTGTTATGTGTGTTTGAACAACTGTTATGTGTGTTTGAACAACTGTTATGTGTGTTTGAACAACTGTTATGTGTGTTTGAACAACTGTTATGTGTGTTTGAGCAACTGTTATGTGTGTTTGAACAACTGTTATGTGTGTTTGAACAACTGTTATGTGTGTTTGAGCAACTGTTATGTGTGTTTGAGCAACTGTTATGTGTGTTTGAACAACTGTTATGTGTGTTTGAGCAACTGTTATGTGTGTTTGAACAACTGTTATGTGTGTTTGAACAACTGTTATGTGTGTTTGAACAACTGTTATGTGTGTTTGAACAACTGTTATGTGTGTTTGAACAACTGTTATGTGTGTTTGAGCAACTGTTATGTGTGTTTGAACAACTGTTATGTGTGTTTGAACAACTGTTATGTGTGTTTGAACAACTGTTATGTGTGTTTGAGCAACTGTTATGTGTGTTTGAACAACTGTTATGTGTGTTTGAGCAACTGTTATGTGTGTTTGAGCAACTGTTATGTGTGTGTGAGCAACTGTTATGTGTGTTTGAGCAACTGTTATGTGTGTTTGAACAACTGTTATGTGTGTTTGAACAACTGTTATGTGTGTTTGAACAACTGTTATGTGTGTTTGAACAACTGTTATGTGTGTTTGAGCAACTGTTATGTGTGTTTGAGCAACTGTTATGTGTGTTTGAGCAACTGTTATGTGTGTTTGAACAACTGTTATGTGTGTTTGAACAACTGTTATGTGTGTTTGAACAACTGTTATGTGTGTTTGAACAACTGTTATGTGTGTGTGAGCAACTGTTATGTGTGTTTGAGCAACTGTTATGTGTGTTTGAGCAACTGTTATGTGTGTTTGAACAACTTTTATGTGTGTTTGAACAACTGTTATGTGTGTTTGAACAACTGTTATGTGTGTTTGAGCAACTGTTATGTGTGTTTGAACAACTGTTATGTGTGTTTGAACAACTGTTATGTGTGTTTGAGCAACTGTTATGTGTGTTTGAACAACTGTTATGTGTGTTTGAACAACTGTTATGTGTGTTTGAACAACTGTTATGTGTGTTTGAGCAACTGTTATGTGTGTTTGAACAACTGTTATGTGTGTTTGAACAACTGTTATGTGTGTTTGAACAACTGTTATGTGTGTTTGAGCAACTGTTATGTGTGTTTGAGCAACTGTTATGTGTGTTTGAACAACTGTTATGTGTGTTTGAACAACTGTTATGTGTGTTTGAACAACTGTTATGTGTGTTTGAACAACTGTTATGTGTGTTTGAACAACTGTTATGTGTGTTTGAACAACTGTTATGTGTGTTTGAACAACTGTTATGTGTGTTTGAGCAACTGTTATGTGTGTTTGAGCAACTGTTATGTGTGTTTGAACAACTGTTATGTGTGTTTGAACAACTGTTATGTGTGTTTGAACAACTGTTATGTGTGTTTGAGCAACTGTTATGTGTGTTTGAACAACTGTTATGTGTGTTTGAACAACTGTTATGTGTGTTTGAACAACTGTTATGTGTGTTTGAACAACTGTTATGTGTGTTTGAACAACTGTTATGTGTGTTTGAACAACTGTTATGTGTGTTTGAACAACTGTTATGTGTGTTTGAACAACTGTTATGTGTGTGTGAGCAACTGTTATGTGTGTTTGAGCAACTGTTATGTGTGTTTGAACAACTGTTATGTGTGTTTGAGCAACTGTTATGTGTGTTTGAACAACTGTTATGTGTGTGTGAGCAACTGTTATGTGTGTTTGAGCAACTGTTATGTGTGTTTGAACAACTGTTATGTGTGTTTGAGTAACTGTTATGTGTGTTTGAACAACTGTTATGTGTGTTGAGATGTGTGCGATGATTGTAGCTTTATTTCAACATGTCCTCTTCAGTTCACACAAGTATGGAGAGACTAAAGCGAGTAGATAAATACTGAGTCAAAACCTTGACACATTTCGTTAAAATTGGTTGAAAAACTTAATCATAAGTGGAAGAAATTGGATAAAATAGTGGTTCAACCTAATCACAGTTTCCACACGGACACATTTGACTGTAACACACAACAAACGTTCCAGTAATGTTTATAAGATTTGTTGATCAGCTGTGATCAGGTTTTGATCGTTGACTTTGATATAAAGGACACACGATAAAATAATGTTATCAATTAATAATGTGAAATATGTTTAATGTAAACATACACTATAAGGATTTGAAGGGTGTATTAGACGTAATTATGGGTGTAACGCTGAAGAAGAAGCTGTAAAGAAGCAGGATTGTGTTCAACATCTCCTGGGGTGAGAACAGCAGCAGGAAGTCTTGTTTTCCAACACCTGAAACACCTTGTGCGAGGAAAAAAAATCCTCTTTTATGATGTCGACACTTTGTCGAGGCTCGTTCTGTAGCAGCAGAGTTTCTCAAATATACATAACAAAAGCTGCAGGATCCTTCTCTGCACTTTGTGTTGCTTTTTATTCGTGTTTTTTATTATAATCACATAATATTTCATCCGCTCTAGGAAAAATCCTCTGGTGCAGAGTTCTTTACTCAACTGGCACCACACCATACAATACATATACTAAACTAAGATACCATACAATACCATATATTCGATTAAGGTACCATACAATACCATATATTCAGCTCAAGATACAATTCAATAAAATATATTGAACTCAAGATACGATATATTCAACTCACGATACGATTCAATACGATATATTCAACTCAAGATACGATTCAATACGATATATTCAACTCACGCTACAATTCAATACGATATATTCAACTCACGATACGATTAAATACGATATATTCAGCTCAAGATACGATTCAATATGATATATTCAACTCACAATACGATTCAATACGATATATTCAACTCAAGATACGATTCAATACAATATATTCAACTCACGATACGATTCAATACGATATATTCAACTCACGATACAATTCAATACGATATATTCAACTCACGATACGATTCAATACGATATATTCAACTCACGCTACAATTCAATACGATATATTCAATTCACGCTACAATTCAATACGATATATTCAACTCACGATACGATTAAATACGATATATTCAGCTCAAGATACGATTCAATATGATATATTCAACTCACAATACGATTCAATACGATATATTCAACTCACAATACGATTCAATACGATATATTCAGCTCAAGATACGATTCAATATGATATATTCAACTCACAATACGATTCAATACGATATATTCAACTCACAATACGATTCAATACGATATATTCAACTCACGATACGATTCAATACGATATATTCAACTCACGATACAATTCAATACGATATATTCAACTCACGATACAATTCAATACGATATATTCAACTCACGATACGATTCAATACGATATATTCAACTCACGCTACAATTCAATACGATATATTCAACTCACGCTACAATTCAATACGATATATTCAACTCACGATACGATTCAATACGATATATTCAGCTCAAGATACGATTCAATACGATATATTCAGCTCAAGATACGATTCAATACGATATATTCAACTCACAATACGATTCAATACGATATATTCAACTCAAGATACGATTCAATATGATATATTCAACTCACAATACGATTCAATACGATATATTCAACTCAAGATACGATTCAATACGATATATTCAACTCACGCTACAATTCAATACGATATATTCAACTCACAATACGATTCAATACGATATATTCAACTCAAGATACGACTCAATACAATATATTCAGCTCACGATATGATTCAACACAATATATTCAACTCAAGATACGATTCAATATGATATATTCAACTCAAGATACGATTCAATACGATATATTCAACTCAAGATACGACTCAATACAATATATTCAGCTCACGATATGATTCAACACGATATATTCAACTCAAGATACGATTCAATATGATATATTCAACTCAAGATACGATTCAATATGATATATTCAACTCAAGATACGATTCAATATGAAATATTCAACTCAAGATACGATTTAATATGAAATATTCAACTCAAAATACGATTCAATACGATATATTCAGCTCACAATACGATATATTCAGCTCACGATACGATTCAATACGATATATTCAGCTCACGATAAGATTCAATACGATATATTCAGCTCAGGATACGATTCAATACGATATATTCAGCTCACGATAAGATTCAATACGATATATTCAGCTCACGATACGATTCAATACGATATATTCAGCTCACGATACGATTAAATACGATATATTCAGCTCACGATACGATTCAATACGATATATTCAACTCACTATACGATTCAATACGATATATTAAACTCACGATACAATTCAATACGATATATTCAGCTCAAGATACGATTCAATACGATATATTAAACTCACGATACGATTCAATACGATATATTCAACTCAAGATACGATTCAATACGATATATTCAGCTCAAGATACGATTCAATACAATATATTCAACTCAAGATACGATTCAATACATTCAACTCAAGATACGATTCAATACGATATATTCAACTCAAGATACGATTCAATACAATATATTCAACTCAAGATACGATTCAATACGATATATTCAACTCAAGATACGATTCAATACGATATATTCAACTCAAGATACGATTCAATACAATATATTCAACTCAAGATACGATTCAATACATTCAACTCAAGATACGATTCAATATGATATATTCAACTCAAGATACGATTCAATACGATATATTCAACTCAAGATACGATTCAATATGATGTATTCAACTCAAGATACGATTCAATACGATATATTCAACTCAAGATACGATTCAATATGATGTATTCAACTCAAGATACGATTCAATACGATATATTCAACTTGCGATACAATTCAAAGTGATACTTTCAGCTCACGGTACAGTTTAGTATGATATATTCAACTCAAGATTTTCTGACCCAAAAGTATCTTTAATAAAAGTCAGTGTTTGTTTTACTAAAACTTTTAAAATGAAGGACAAATGATTTGTAGTCAAGCATAAGATTTATACAAAGTACGATAGACGACACAATTCTAAACAAGTACATGTATAAATACATAAATGTTTACATAACTACGTGAATAAATATATATATTTGAGTGATTTAATACTGCTTTAGTCGACCTACTCAACACTGCTGTAATTAATAGAGTAGAAAAAAGAAAATATACTATAAGCATGTTGTATATATACATCAATAGATTAAAAGAAATGGTTGAAAATCTTTCAATAAATACATGTATATATAGTTCTTTAACAAAATTAAAATCCGATGTCGTTAATGTATTTATATTTTTACACATACATTGATAAAAATGTTGATCAATTGTGCATCATTTGAAAAAATCTCATATATTTCATGTTCACGTTAGTTTCCTGTATATTTGTAAACGTACTCGTACACTTTGTTTGAACACAATATTTGTACAATCGTAGCAAAGGAAGTGGATCGTGACACACTTTTGTCTCCGAGCACAAAGATCCAAGAGCAGGAAGTGTGTATCGTAGAAAGTCTTCTTGAACTTTTACTCTCACAGCCTCGGGTCACGACGAGTACCTCTTTCTTTCTTGTACTTTGTTATGACTGAGAATATTTATACGATATAAAATACACTGTGGCTCGTTTTCATCAGGATTATTGCCTGTGTTTGATGTTTTATTAATACATAAGATCTTCTGCAGCTCATCAACTAACATCATTCGTCAATTAAAGATCTTATAATTCCTGCGTATTTGCATAATACTACTTGAATAAATAAAATAGTGAATTACTCGCTTTTAAACGTCGGAAATGATGCGACGTAGCTTCAAAACGTCTTTGACAGTTTTGTAAAACACTTTAAATTAAATAAATATTAGGAAATAAAAATAATATTAATTAAATAAAAGTAAATAAAACAAGTACATTAAGGTTGGGATATTAAAAAAAACAAATAAAACATGAAAATGATTATCGTCTTTATTTTAATTATTTTATAATAATAATTTATTCATGAGCTTCTAACCATTTTGTCGTCGATGTCATTCAAGTGATCATGTGACCTGGCGGGAACATAAACCGCTGACCCCCGCTGACCCCCGCTGACCCCCAGGGGGATGATGCAAAAGTTGCCTCGACGTATCGACAGCCGCCGCCGTGTCTCTCATGATTGATGCTGAAGCAGATGGATTTTCCAGGACCATTGATTTTCCTCCAGAGAACTGAGGTGAGACGATGCATCTTCGGCGTTTCCTCCTCATGACTCAAGGTTTTCAAACCTGAGAGATTAAAAGACGTGTAGAGCGACTGCTAGAGAAAATAATTAAAGAATAAAAACCTGTAGTTAAGAATAAACAAAGTCTGATTATGGCTTTTTTTTTAAAAACATTTATTTTAATTATTTTTAATGTAATTAAAAGATTGTTGTTAATAATCAATAATAAACTTAATTAAATGTATTTTATTTTATTATTTTTTATTTGTATTTTTAGATTTATTTTACTCTTTTTATTCTATACTGTCATTACCATAAAACAAAATACACTGGCAATGAATACAATAAATTAAAATATAATTGGGTAGGTTAGAAGTAAAGTAATAAACTAGTAAATACCTGAGTAAGAGAGTAGAAACATAAAAAAATCCAACACATAATAATTTATGTATCTCAGGCGATACAATCTCGTGAAGAGATACATTCATATGAAAAAAATTTACTAAAGTATTTTATTTACACATGAAAAATGGAAGAAAAAATACGATTTTTAGGAGTTTAATAGACGAGAATATCAAGAACTCGTTGTCAGGAACATGAATATTATATTATTTAATTGATCGTCTCGTCTGCAATACATGTGGAGCTAAATTTAATCTATTTATCTAAATGAAATTAATTGATTATTTCATTGTTTCATGTTCGCTCTAATGTAACATCTCTTATTTATTTGATCTATATTTATTTCATTCACTACTGTCATCGTCACAATAACAGCTTCAATAAACATGTTTGTGTTCGCGGGGGAGACTGGAGGCTATCCCAGTGTCATAGGGCGAGAGGCAGGGGACACCCACACTCACACACACACAGTCACACACACACACACTCTCACACAAACAGTCACACACACACACTCTCACTCACTCACTCACACACACTCACGCACACATACACACTCACGCTCTCACACACTCGCACACACTCACACACACTCTCACACACTCGCACACACTCACACACTCGCACACACTCACACACACAGTCACACACACAGTCATGCACACACACTCTCACACACACACTCACGCACACTCACACACATACACACACACACACACACACAAACACTCTCACACACTCACACACAGTCATGCACACACACTCTCACACACACACACACTCACGCACACTCACACACATACACTCACGCACACTCACACACATACACACAATCACACATGCACACACACTCACATACACACACTCACACATGCACACACACGCACACTCACACACACACACACACTCACACACATACACACACACTCACACACTCACACACATACACACACACATACACACACACTCACACACACACATACACACACTCACACACACACGCACACTCACACACACATACACTCACACACACACTCACACACATACACACACTCACACACATACACACACACACACATACACACACTCACACACAAACACTCACACACACACGCACACACATACACACACTCACACATGCACACACACTCACACACACACACTCACATACACACACTCACACACACTCACACACAAACACACACACTCACATACACACACTCACACACACTCACACACAAACACACACACACACACTCACACACAGACACTCACACACACACACACACACAGATCCACTTCTCAAAGTCTGCAGTTAAGAATTCACGGCGCATGCACGAGCTCGACTGAGGCAGTGTTGTCGTCCTCTGCATCCCAATGAGACGCAGCAGCGGCGCAGCTTCAGAAAAAAGAAAAGAAAGCTGTGAAGCTCTGGACAGCAGCTCGACATCATCCGCAGCTAAGTGGTGTGTGTTGTCGCCTCTGCGCCGCGAGCCGCGCTGACACGTGGATGGATTACAAGGCTTTAACGAGGACTAATTAGGGGCAAATAAAACCCAAAGATAATTTTTCTGCAGGATATAATACCTGAAGGCCTTGTAGGACAAAAGTGAAGTGAAAGTGAAATGAAGAATCGGTGATAGTTCTTCACGCTGGATAGTTCCTGTGGCTGGAGGCCAAACGTTGTTCTCTTGAACTAGTGTTTGTCGTGAAATGTATCTTCGTCCATGTGTTGGTTCTAGTTTACTGCATGACTGCAGTTCCATCTGCTCGCAGTAGCAGTACTTTCACGAGTAATTATTTATTTTCGTTGATTAAACAACATCTGTTTACAAACCTCTGACCCGAGCAGCTCCCGTGATCGCTTTGCCGCCCAGTCGACCGATCACAGCCGTGGAAGACTTTTGACGACGTAAACGTGGAATTTGAATACAGTTTTGTTTCGACCAATCGGTCGTCACTAAATGGATGGGTGTGTAGAAAGGCATCATGGGAGTTCACCGTTTTGTCGGCACCATGAGTAAAGGTGGGTTGGTTCTGTGTGTACGAGTAAACTACAAACTAAACAGTTTTATTTAGTGTTAACCTTACATCTAGGAAAAGACAATAAAGTGTTTTAAACCAAAGTAAAGGATCAGAAAATACTGTCGCGTTAAAGTTGATAAAAAATATACAATTTTTCGTCAAATCATCTTCGTGAGATGAAACCAAAACCTAATGAAAATATCAAATAACAATTTTAAAGTATTCGTCAGTTGTTTCCTCCATGATAACAAAAGTGTACTTTCATTATTAACATTTCTGATTATTACTGTGGTAACGTCATGTTCTATCAATGTCAGGTTCTATCAATGTCAGGTTCTATCAATGTCATGTTCTATCAATGTCAGGTTCTATCAATGTCAGGTTCTATCAATGTCAGGTTCTATCAATGGCAGGTTCTATCAATGGCAGGTTCTATCAATGTCAGGTTCTATCAATGTCAGGTTCTATCAATTTCAGGTTCTATCCATGTCAGGTTCTATCAATATCAGGTTCTATCAATGTCAGGTTCTATCAATGTCAGGTTCTATCGATGTCAGGTTCTATCAACTTTGGGTTCTATCAATGTCAGGTTCTATCAATGGCAGGTTCTATCAATGGCAGGTTCTATCGATGTCAGGTTCTATCAACTTTGGGTTCTATCAATGTCAGGTTCTATCAATGTCAGGTTCTATCAATGGCAGGTTCTATCAATGTCAGGTTCTATCAATGTCAGGTTCTATCAATTTCGGGTTCTATCAATGTCAGGTTCTATCAATTTCAGGTTCTATCAATTTCAGGTTCTATCAATGTCAGGTTCTGTGTAACAATGTCAGGTTCTGTGTAACAATGTCAGGTTCTATCAATGTCAGGTTCTATCAATTTCAGGTTCTATCAATGTCAGGTTCTGTGTAACAATGTCAGGTTCTATCAATGGCAGGTTCTATCAATGTTAGGTTCTATCAATTTCAGGTTCTATCAATGTCAGGTTCGGGTTCTATTAATTTCAGGTTCTATTAATGTCAGGTTCTATCAATTTCAGGTTCTATGTAACAATGTCAGGTTCTATCAACGTCGGGTTCTATCAATGTCAGATTCTATCAATTTCAGATTCTATTAATGTGAGGTTCTATCAATCAAAGTTAGGTTCTATGTAACAATATCGGGCTCTATCAATGTCAGATTCTATCAATGTCAGGTTCTATCAATTTCGGGTTCTATTAATTTCAGGTTCTATCAATGTCAGGTTCTGTGTAACAATGTCAGGTTCTATCAATGTCAGGTTCTATCAACGTTGGGTTCTATCAATGTCAGGTTCTATCAATGTCGGGTTCTATCTATTACTATCAGGTTCTAAATGATTTACAACATTTTATACTGAAACACTGATTGATAACAACTGTGTTTTATTTTGAAAAAAAAAGATATTATTTCCTCTGAAGTGACATTAATCTGCGACTCTTGACTCGTGGAGACGATCGTGTCAAATTTACTAAAGAAACAAACCTGTTAACTAGAGAAACATTAACTCTAGTATGAGATCATCTCGTCGCGGTCAAAGACTCACCTTGTGTTTTCTTTTTTTTAATTCGACATTTCTCTTATATGGTCTGCACTGCACGATAAAACACATTCATTCAGATATTTATTCAGTTATTTATTCACTCAGCATATTGATGGTGGGCTCGTCCTGCTCCCCCGACCGACCCGTCAACGCGTCCCTTTAAGCGCCGCCGAGACCCTCCTCCTCTTTAAATCCTTTACACTGCAGTGGCGTTAAATCAACCCCTCGCCCGACCGACGACTCACCTCCCAGCGCTGCCTTCATTACAAAATTCATGATGAAGCACTTCTGCGTTCGCCTCCTTCACTCCTTGTTCTCTGAGGAAGACCTGGGAACAAGAGGATACGTGTGAGAGGTCCCACAAACACTCAAGGTTGACCTTTTATTAAAAACATGTTTTCAGGAGAATTTTTATGAACCACGATTCTTCTTCTTCTTCTTCTTCTTCTTCTTCTTCTCCTCGATGCAGATGCTTCTGATTTTCTGCTGAGGTTGCGACGAGTTCCCGGCAGGAAACAACTTTCAGAGTGAAGGTCAAACGTGGTCCGCGAGGAGGATCGAGAGGTTCTCGAGAAGATAACCTTACGACTCAAGGTCAGGTCAGAGCGAGACCTTGCTGGTTATTTATAGTATTTAAAGGTGTCATGTGCACGTTTTTTTTTAAATAACAACCAGCACAGCGTGTTCTCAGGACCTTCAAAGAAGTGACATCATCAGTTCCCTCTCTCACGTCCCGGGCTCGGCGTCGGACTTTAACGACGGTCGTTCGCTTCCACGTTCGTGACCCGCGACTGTAAATCATTTCCTGCCGACCCCCCCCCCCCCCCCACGTCCCCCCAGCATCACTTGCAGACGCGTCAGTTTTCCCTCAAATGAACCCTCGAACATCAACTCCGGTGCGACGCAGCCTCCTCGTCCCTTACGGTCAACGCACCCCCGCCGCGCTCGCACGCCGCCCCCCCCGTCCTGAGCGCCGCCACACTTCACACACTTGCTCCCGAGCCGGGATGTTACGTACCGCGTCTCTGCGAGCCAGGAAGAAAAAAGAGAGCCTGGTTCCTTCAGTCGTCCTGCAGCATGAAAGCGTGTGCGAGGGATTTTTTTCTGCCTCCGTTCGTCGCCTCAGTTCGCAGACATGCCCGCTTACTGTCGGAGAGAAGATGCAGCAGCCGAAGGAATAGAAGCTATTCCTGCAGGACCAGCTCAGAGAGAGAGGGAGAGAGGGAGAGAGAGGGAGAGAGAGAGAGGATGGAGAGAGAGGGAGGATGGAGAGCTAGAGAGAGAGAGAGAGGAGGGAGATAGAGAGAGAGAGAGGAAGAGAGGTGGGAGGAAGGGAGCGTTCACGTAACAAGCCTGTAAATGAAAAGCTTCGTTTCTTAAGAAGGAAAAGAAAAAGACAATATGGTTGATTGTGATGGAGAACGATGTGCAGGATCCTTCGTTTACACTCCAGAGCCTCTCAGCTTTTTTAACCTTCGCTCATTTATTTTGGTTCATCGTTGATTAGATTTTCTTGCATAAATAGTTTTTTCTTTTAGGCGTATTTAGTTAAAAATATGACTTTGATAACATAGTGACGACAAAAAAAAAACACAACTAAACACAAACCGATACGTTTTATTTCTCGAGATGTGAAGGTGCCGGGATGTAAGGTTCTATCAATCAATGTGAGGTTCTATCAATATCAGGTTCTAGCAATGGCAGGTTCTATCAATGGCAGGTTCTATCAATGGCAGGTTCTAGCAATGTCAGGTTCTATCAATATCAGGTTCTAGCAATGTCAGGTTCTATCAATGGCAGGTTCTATCAATGGCAGGTTCTATCAATGTCAGGTTCTAGCAATGTCAGGTTCTAGCAATGTCAGGTTCTATCAATATCAGGTTCTATCAATGTCAGGTTCTAGCAATGGCAGGTTCTATCAATGTCAGGTTCTAGCAATGTCAGGTTCTATCAATATCAGGTTCTATCAATGGCAGGTTCTATCAATGGCAGGTTCTAGCAATGTCAGGTTCTAGCAATGTCAGGTTCTATCAATATCAGGTTCTATCAATGGCAGGTTATATCAATGGCAGGTTCTATCAATGGCAGGTTCTAGCAATGACAGGTTCTATCAATATCAGGTTCTATCAATGGCAGGTTCTATCAATGGCAGGTTCTATCAATGGCAGGTTCTAGCAATGTCAGGTTCTATCAATGTCAGGTTCTATCAATATCAGGTTCTATCAATGTCAGGTTCTAGCAATGTCAGGTTCTATCAATATCAGGTTCTATCAATGGCAGGTTCTAGCAATGGCAGGTTCTATCAATGGCAGATTCTATCAATGGCAGGTTCTAGCAATGTCAGGTTCTATCAATATCAGGTTCTATCAATGTCAGGTTCTATCAATGTCAGGTTCTATCAATCAATGTGAGGTTCTATCAATGTCAGGTTCTATCAATGGCAGTTGAAAATGATTTGATTATAGTTGAAAATTGTTGGATTATAGTTGAAAATTGTTTGATTACAGTTGAAAATTGTTGGATTATAGTTGAAAATTGTTTGATTATAGTTGAAAATTGTTTGATTATAGTTGAAAATTGTTGGATTACAGTTGAAAATTGTTGGATTATAGTTGAAAATTGTTGGATTATAGTTGAAAATTGTTTGATTACAGTTGAAAATTGTTGGATTATAGTTGAAAATTGTTTGATTACAGTTGAAAATTGTTTGATTATAGTTGAAAATTGTTTGATTATAGTTGAAAATTGTTTGATTATAGTTGAAAATTGTTTGATTATAGTTTAAATTGTTTGATTACAGTTGAAAATTGTTTGATTATAGTTGAAAATTGTTTGATTATAGTTGAAAATTGTTGGATTATAGTTGAAAATTGTTTGATTATAGTTGAAAATTGTTGGATTATAGTTGAAAATTGTTGGATTATAGTTGAAAATTGTTGGATTATAGTTGAAAATTGTTTGATTATAGTTGAAAATTGTTTGATTATAGTTGAAAATTGTTTGATTATAGTTTAAATTGTTTGATTACAGTTGAAAATTGTTTGATTTTAGTTGGAAATTGTTTTATTACAGTTGAAAATGATTTGATTATAGTTGAAAATTGTTTGATTATAGTTGGAAATTGTTTGATTATAGTTGAAAATTGTTTGATTTTAGTTGAAAATTGTTTGACTATAGTTGGAAATTGTTTGATTTTAGTTGAAAATTGTTTGATTATAGTTGAAAATTGTTTGATTTTAGTTGGAAATTGTTTGATTTTAGTTGAAAATTGTTTGATTATAGTTGAAAAGTGTTTGATTTTAGTTGAAAATTGTTTGATTATAGTTGAAAAGTGTTTGATTATAGTTGAAAAGTGTTTGATTAAAGTTGAAAATTGTTTGATTATAGTTAAAAATTGTTTGATTTTAGTTGAAGTTGTTTGATTATAGTTGAAAATTGTTTGATTTTAGTTGAAAAGTGTTTGGTTTCAGTTATATTTTGCTCGACTATGATTGAAAATTCTACGTTCGTACTTGTTTTACTTCGCCACTAATTCTAACAAAGTGAGCCTGAACCAGAACAAGTTACTTCCAGTTAGTTGTGTTTTGCTCCTGCAGCTAAAACATGTTGTGAAGCCTCGTCCTCTCACTCCAGCAGCAGCAGCACAGACCACTGGGAGGTCCGACTGCTGCAGCTCACATCAATTAATCAAGACACACTCAGTGTCCAGTGAACCGACGCCCTGTTTAGAGCCGGACGAGCAACAGAAGCAGCAAACATGCAACCTTTCCTGCACGTGCAGAGAACCGTCTCACAGGATCAACACAAACCATTCTCTACATGGTGAAGAAAGAGTGTTTACTTCAATGTTTTCATTCTAGAATGGACAGATTTTTAAAAGAAGTAGAAGAAGGTTTTTCCACCAGTTCCACTTCCATCTGCTCTTTAGTTAATTTTCCATAGTCTTTGTCTTCATTATTTATCAGATTCTCTTCATTTCTGCAGCGACATGAGTCAGGTTCTATGTAACAATGTCAGGTTCTATCTATTACTGTCAGGTTCTATCTATTACTGTCAGGTTCTATCTATTACTGTCAGGTTCTATCAATGTCAGGTTCTATCAATGTCAGGTTCTATCAATTAATGTCAGGTTCTATCTATTACTGTCAGGTTCTATCAATATCAGGTTCTATCAATGTCAGGTTCTATCAATGTCAGGTTCTATCTATTACTGTCAGGTTCTATCAATGTCAGGTTCTATCAATGTCAGGTTCTATCTATTACTGTCAGGTTCTATCTTTTACTGTCAGGTTCTATCTATTACTGTCAGGTTCTATCAATATCAGGTTCTATCAATATCAGGTTCTATCAATGTCAGGTTCTATCTATTACTGTCAGGTTCTATCAATGTCAGGTTCTATCAATGTCAGGTTCTATCTATTACTGTCAGGTTCTATCAATGTCAGGTTCTATCTATTACTGTCAGGTTCTATCAATGTCAGGTTCTATCAATGTCAGGTTCTATCAATGTCAGGTTCTATCTATTACTGTCAGGTTCTATCAATGTCAGGTTCTATCTATTACTGTCAGGTTCTATCAATGTCAGGTTTTATCAATGTCAGGTTCTATCAATGTCAGGTTCTATCAATTTCAGGTTTTATCAATGTCAGGTTCTATCAATGTCAGGTTCTATCAATGTCAGGTTCTATCAATGTCAGGTTCTATCAATTTCAGGTTTTATCAATTTCAGGTTCTATCAATGCCAGGTTCTATCAATGTCAGGTTCTATCAATGTCAGGTTCTATCAATGTCAGGTTCTATCAATGTCAGGTTTTATCAATGTCAGGTTCTATCAATTTCAGGTTTTATCAATGTCAGGTTCTATCAATATCAGGTTCTATTAATGTCAGGTTCTATCAATGTCAGGTTCTATCAATGTCAGGTTCTATCAATGGCAGGTTCTATTAATGTCAGGTTCTATCAATATCAGGTTCTATCAATGTCAGGTTCTATCAATTTCAGGTTTTATCAATGTCAGGTTCTATCAATATCAGGTTCTATTAATGTCAGGTTCTATCAATGTCAGGTTCTATCAATGTCAGGTTTTATCAATGTCAGGTTCTATCAATTTCAGGTTCTATCAATGTCAGGTTCTATCAATTTCAGGTATTATCAATGTCAGGTTCTATCAATATCAGGTTCTATTAATGTCAGGTTCTATCAATGTCAGGTTCTATCAATGTCAGGTTCTATCAATGTCAGGTTTTATCAATGTCAGGTTCTATCAATATAAGGTTCTATTAATGTCAGGTTCTATCAATGTCAGGTTCTATCAATATCAAGTTCTATTAATGTCAGGTTCTATCAATTTCAGGTTTTATCAATGTCAGGTTTTATCAATATCAGGTTCTATTAATGTCAGGTTCTATCAATTTCAGGTTTTATCAATGTCAGGTTTTATCAATATCAGGTTCTATTAATGTCAGGTTCTATCAATGTCAGGTTCTATCAATATCAGGATCTATTAATGTCAGGTTCTATCAATGTCAGGTTCTATCAATGTCAGGTTCTATCAATGTCAGGTTTTATCAATATCAGGTTCTATTAATGTCAGGTTCTATCAATGTCAGGTTCTATCAATTTCAGGTTTTATCAATGTCAGGTTCTATCAATGTCAGGTTCTATCAATTTCAGGTTTTATCAATGTCAGGTTTTATCAATATCAGGTTCTATTAATGTCAGGTTCTATCAATGTCAGGTTCTATCAATTTCAGGTTTTATCAATGTCAGGTTCTATCAATATCAGGTTCTATCAATGTCAGGTTCTATCAATGTAAGTAAGTAAGTAATTTTTATTTATATAGCGTTTTTCCAGACCAGGGTTGTTACAATGTCGTGTGTGTTGTTGTGTGTGTCGTCGTGTGTGTTGTTGTGTCGTCGTGTGTGTTGTTGTGTGTGTCGTCGTGTGTGTTGTTGTGTGTGTTGTCGTGTGTGTTGTCGTCCTTGGATGGTTCACGGCCTCGACCTCCGTCCCTGAACCTCTCGTTCCATCAGCTGGTGTCAGTTAAACCTGCGATGATCTTGTCGTGTGCGTCGCCGTCGCTCACGTGTCGACGTGATCTCGCGCATCTTTGTGTTGCTTCTCTTCGTGAGTCCGGCTGAGGGTCCTGGAGGGTCTTCGAAGGCAGTTTGTTTGGCCAGTGAGGCAGAAGACATCGAGGCTGTTTCGTCCTTAATTCACTTCCAAACAAAGCTCACGAGTTCAGCCTCATGAGTCTCTCGCTGCTGCTCATCTGCTTCTTCGTGAAGACAACGTTTAGCAGGAGAAGTCGAGCAGAAACGTTCTGGACCAACGAGTTTCCTTCAACGTGTTCAACTTGTTTTTAATGTTGCAGCTCCTGACCAATGTTTTTTTCTACTGTATCGACATTGAACTTTTATTTATATATATTTCTTCATATTTTATTTGTATTATTTGATTTAACTTCAAGCCTCTAGTTAGCAGCAGTTATTACGTCCTCCACAGATGAGGCGATGACTGAGGACGAGAGGATACAGTGATGACTGAGGATGAGAGGATACAATGATGACTGAAGACGAGAGGATAAATTACTTAGAACGAGAGGATACAGTGATGACTGAGGATGAGAGGATACAGTGATGACTGAGGACCAGAGGATACAGTGATGACGAAGGACCAGAGGATACAGTGATGACTGAGGACGAGATGATACAGTGATTACGGAGGACCAGAGGATACAGTGATGACTGAGGACGAGAGGATACAGTGATGACTGAGGACGAGATGATAAAGCGATGACTGAGCACAAGGAGATACAGTGATGGCTGAGGATGAGGACGAGATGATACAGTGATGACTGAGGACGAGAGGATACGGTGATGACGGAGGACCAGAGGATACAGTGATGACTGAGGACGAGATGATACAGTGACGACTGAGGACGAGAGGATACAGTGATGACGGAGGACCAGAGGATACAGTGATGACTGAGGACGAGAGGATACAGTGATGACTGAGGATGAGGACGAGATGATACAGTGATGACTGAGGACGAGATGATACAGTGACGACTGAGGACGAGATGATACAGTGATGACTGAGGACGAGAGGATACGGTGATGACGGAGGACCAGAGGATACAGTGATGACTGAGGACGAGATGATACAGTGACGACTGAGGACGAGAGGATACAGTGATGACGGAGGACCAGAGGATACAGTGATGACTGAGGACGAGAGGATACAGTGATGACTGAGGATGAGGACGAGATGATACAGTGATGACTGAGGACGAGATGATACAGTGACGACTGAAGACGAGATGATACAGCGATGACTGAGGACGAGAGGATACAGTGATGACAGCGGATGAGAGGATACAGCGATGACTGAGGACGAGATGATATGGTGATGACGGAGGACGAGAGGATACAGTGATGACAGCGGATGAGAGGATACAGTGGTGACTGAGGATGAGAGGATACAGTGATGACTGAGGACGAGAGGATACAGTGATGACGGAGGACCAGAGGATACAGTGATGACTGAGGACAAGAGGATACAGTGATGACTTAGGACGAGAGGATAAAGCGATGAGTGAGCACAAGGAGATACAGTGATGACGGAGGACCAGAGAATACAGTGATGACTGAGGACGAGAGGATACAGTGATGAATGAGGACGAGAGGATACAGTGATGACTGAGGACGAGAGAATACAGTGATGACTGAGGACGAGAGGATACAGTGATGACTGAGGACGAGAGAATACAGTGATGACGGAGGACGAGAGGATACAGTGATGACTGAGGACGAGAGAATACAGTGTTGACTGAGGACAAGAGGATACAGTGATGACTTAGGACGAGAGGATACAGTGATGACTGAGGACGAGAGGATACAGTGATGACGGAGGACCAGAGGATACAGTGATGACTGAGGACGAGAGGATACAGTGATGACTGAGGACGAGAGGATACAGTGATGACTGAGGACGAGAGGATACAGTGATGACGGAGGACCAGAGGATACAGTGATGACTGAGGACAAGAGGATACAGTGATGACTTAGGACGAGAGGATAAAGCGATGACTGAGCACAAGGAGATACAGTGATGACTGAGGACCAGAGGATACAGTGATGACTGAGGACGAGAGAATACAGTGATGACTGAGGACCAGAGGATACAGTGATGACTGAGGACGAGAGAATACAGTGATGACTGAGGACGAGAGAATACAGTGATGACTGAGGACGAGAGGATACAGTGATGACTGAGGACGAGCGGATACAGTGATGACTGAGGACGAGAGGATACAGTGATGACGGAGGACCAGAGAATACAGTGATGACTGAGGACGAGAGGATACAGTGATGACTGAGGACGAGAGAATACAGTGATGACTGAGGACGAGAGGATACAGCCACAATAATAATAAGATAATAATCTCCGCCCACTGCAGAGAGTCAGCAGGTTCTGGTGGAAACAGGACAGAGTCCGGTTCAGTCCAACGTCGGTGGAAACAAACTGTTCCTACATTTGATCAGAACCTACTGAGTTACTTTCCCGTCACCGTCAGTGAAGATACGTTTCCTCTCAAAGAGATCGATCTTCACTTCTCGTTACTTTTTCTTCCTGCTCTGCTGGTCCTTCATCACTAAATGGATTTGTATTGGTCGGCCATGACCCCCCCCCCCCCCCCCCATCAAGGGGGCGGAGCTTAAGCATTAGTCTTGATGTCCAGCCTTTCCTGCTGCACTTTGTGGTCCTCAGAGAGAAGTGAGCGAGAGGGAGAACAGGAGGAGGAGAGAGAAGGAAGGGATGAATAGAAGAGAGAGAGTGTGTGTGTGTGTGTGTAGGTGTGTGTCCATCAATCGCACAGGACCACAGACGTCCACACCAGAGGGGGGTGTGGTCTGCTGCAATGCGTAAAGGCAGCTCCGTGCAGCGAACACGCCGTGAATGCTTGATTGACTGATGCTCAACGGAGTCACATGACCTGCTGCCGCGTCACATGACCTGCTGCCGCATCACATGACCTGCTGCCGCGTTACATGACCTGCTGCCGCGTCACATGACCTGCTGCCGCGTCACATGACCTGCTGCCGCGTCACATGTTACATCCTCACCATGTTACACGTCTTCACGCCTTAGATCCGGCGCTCGTTGAAGTGCAACAAACAGGCCAGATTGCGGTGTCAAGAGATCAGTCGCTCACTGAGTCTAAAGGAAGCGGCTCGGCTTGAGATCCTGGACCCAAGTCCTGGTCCAGAGACTTGGATCAGTGGAGAGAAGAGTCGTGAGGAAGTCATTCTGGTCCGAACACCTCCTTTAATGATGAAGTTTAGATACTTTTATATTTAAGTGTTTGTAAAGAAAAATACATTTGGTTATTTTTATGTAATTAATTCATGAGAGACAGTCTTTACGTCCTCTAGCGATGACTGAGGACGAGAGGATACAGTAATGAATGAAGACCAGAGGATACAGTGATGACTGAGGACGAGAGCACATATATACTTGTTACTACATTATCATAACACCAGAGTCAAGTACTGGACAATACTACACATATATACTTGTTACTACACTATCACAACACCAGAGTCAAGTACTGGAAAATACTACACTTATATACTTGTTACTACACTATCACAACACCAGAGTCAAGTACTGGACAATACTACACATATATACTTGTTACTACACTATCACTAACACCAGAGTCAAGTACTGGACAATACTACACATATATACTTGTTACTACCTTATCACAAAACTAGAGTCAAGTACTCGACAATACTACACATATATACTTGTTACTACAATATCATAACACCAGAGTCAAGTACTGGACAATACTACACATATATACTTGTTACTACATTATCATAACACCAGAGTCAAGTACTGGACAATATTACACATATATACTTGTTACTACACTATCACAACACTAGAGTCAAGTACTCGACAATACTACACATATATACTTGTTACTACACTATCACAACACCAGAGTCAAGTACTGGACAATACTACACTTACATACTTGTTACTACACTATCACAAAACTAGAGTCAAGTACTCGACAATACTACACATATATACTTGTTACTACACTATCACAACACCAGAGTCAAGTACTGGACAATACTACACATATATACTTGTTACTACACTATCACAACACCAGAGTCAAGTACTGGACAATACTACACTTACATACTTGTTACTACACTATCACAATACTAGAGTCAAGTACTCGACACTACTACACATATATACTTGTTTCTACACTATCACAACACCAGAGTCAAGTACTGGACAATACTACACATATATACTTGTTACTACACTATCACAACACCAGAGTCAAGTACTGGACAATACTACACATACATTATTGTTACTACTCTATCACTATATATCGTAGTATAACCTCTGTATGCTGATATGTATTTTATCGACAGATTCTTTACAAAAACACCACGAGTGAAAAGTACTCGACAATACTACACATATATTACTATAGTACTCCCTGCCTTGTGACGACTAGCATAGGCAAAAAAAAAAAAAAAACTTGGATTGATTGAGAAATGTAACCACACAAAAGAACGCTCTACAGCCTCATGGTCATTAAGCTAAATGGCGTCACAGGTGGGATGGAAATTGCCATGACCTTCATAAAAGATCCTTCCACGAGATTAAGTGTCAGAGACGACGATTGTATCAGATTTTCTCTCTGAGCTCAGTTTGTTTTGACGACGTCCAGGTTTAGAATCGCGCTTACGCTACATTATCCTCTCGACTCCCTCGTCTCTGGGCCGTTAGAGCACTTTAGCGCTGATTCAGGAGCAGTTATTGTGCTCCGTATGAAAGCTGCAGCGAGTCCTGAGCGTGAGACGCTCCTGTGGGCGGAGAAGATGCTGACGAGTGATGAGAGAAGATTGACTTGAAGGATCTGAAGCTAACATCACCTTTTAGTTCATCTGTCGGCTTCTTTGAGCGTCAATTTGTTGTTGACGGTCAGTGACTCGTCGATGAGCTGCAGAGTCGTCTGTCAACACTGTTGTTGACGACTGTGATGTCACTGGACGGATTTATAGCAAATAAATACTCTGGTGACTTGATGACTGAGGACGAGAGGATACAGGGATGACAGAGGACGAGAGGATACAGGGATGACAGAGGACGAGAGGATACAGTGATGACTGAGGACAAGAGGATACAGCGATGACTGAGGACAAGAGGATACAGCGATGACTGAGGACAAGAGGATACAGCGATGACTGAGGACGAGAGGATACAGGGATGACTGAGGACGAGAGGATACAGTGATGACTGAGGACGAGAGGATACAGCGATGACTGAGGACAAGAGGATACAGCGATGACTGAGGACAAGAGGATACAGTGATGACTGAGGAGGAGAGGATACAGTGATGACTGAGGACGAGAGGATACAGTGATGACTGAGGACGAGAGGATACAGCGATGACTGAGGACAAGAGGATACAGTGATGACTGAGGACGAGAGGATACCGCGATGACTGAGGACGAGAGGATACAGTGATGACTGAGGACGAGAGGATACAGTGATGACTGAGGACGAGCGGATACAGCGATGACTGAGGACGAGAGGATACAGTAATGAATGAGGATAAGAGGATACAGTGATGACTGAGGACGAGCGGATACAGCGATGACTGAGGACGAGAGGATACAGCCATGACTGAGGACGAGAGGATACAGTAATGAATGAGGACGAGCGGATACAGCGATGACTGAGGACAAGAGGATACAGCGATGACTGAGGACAAGAGGATACAGTGATGACTGAGGACGAGAGGATACAGTGATGACTGAGGACGGGAGGATACAGTGATGACTGAGGACGAGAGGATACAGCGATGACTGAGGACGAGAGGATACAGCGATGACTGAGGACGAGAGGATACAGCGATGACTGAGGACGAGAGGATACAGTAATGAATGAGGATAAGAGGATACAGTGATGACTGAGGACGAGAGGATACAGTAATGAATGAGGATAAGAGGATACAGCGATGACTGAGGACGAGAGGATACAGTGATGACTGAGGACGAGAGGATACCGCGATGACTGAGGACGAGAGGATACAGTGATGACTGAGGACGAGAGGATACAGTGATGACTGAGGACGAGCGGATACAGCGATGACTGAGGACGAGAGGATACAGTAATGAATGAGGATAAGAGGATACAGTGATGACTGAGGACGAGCGGATACAGCGATGACTGAGGACGAGAGGATACAGCCATGACTGAGGACGAGAGGATACAGTAATGAATGAGGACGAGCGGATACAGCGATGACTGAGGACAAGAGGATACAGCGATGACTGAGGACAAGAGGATACAGTGATGACTGAGGACGAGAGGATACAGTGATGACTGAGGACGGGAGGATACAGTGATGACTGAGGACGAGAGGATACAGTGATGACTGAGGACGAGAGGATACAGCGATGACTGAGGACGAGAGGATACAGCGATGACTGAGGACGAGAGGATACAGCGATGACTGAGGACGAGAGGATACAGTAATGAATGAGGATAAGAGGATACAGCGATGACTGAGGACGAGAGGATACAGTAATGAATGAGGATAAGAGGATACAGTGATGACTGAGGACGAGAGGATACAGTGATGACTGAGGACGAGAGGATACAGTGATGACTGAGGACGAGAGGATACAGCGATGACTGAGGACGAGAGGATACAGTAATGAAACCATGAATCTGACATTAGTTTAAACTATTCTTCATGTTCTTTACACGTTCTTGTATCTTTTCTTCAAACGTTTCCCCTAAATGTTCTTTTCTAGGAAGTTACGTCTTTAAATCGACGCTAAACTGTTTAAAAACTAACGCATGAAGATCTGAGGTCATCCAAAGGTCACGTCTGGAAACCCTTCGAACAGAAACACTAGCGTTCGGACGCTACGATCATCTCTCTTCGCTGCACGAGATGTGCTGACTGGACGATCTAAGCTCGTGTGATGAATGTTCACGACAGCGAAGCAGCTGCAGAACCTTCTGTGAACAACATTCTCCGGACGACGGCGAAAACATTATTGTACTTACAGAGTATTTATTTAATGTTGCTATAGTGACTCGTAAAGATACACAAGATAAGATCAAAGATGTCGACTAAACACAGACTTCCTGTAACAGTCGAACTAAAACCTTATTTATCATCTGCAGATCTGGGTTCCACTGCAGACCATAGTTTGATTTAAGACAAGAACAAAGTGCAAACAAAAGAACGAAGTTCAAGGAATGACAACATTTTCTCGACACATCAGAAAAAATGACTTTTTTTAAACACAATCAAAACCATGAACAGACATTAATATTCTTATTAGAGGTCGCCCTTGTGTCTCAAGGTGACCCTAAGGCAGGAAAACAAATGTGTTTGTGGTATCCCTTGTGTTGTCTCTGGGTCAAGGTGACCCAAAGGCAGGAAAACAAATGTGTTTGTGGTATCCCTTGTGTTGTCTCTGGGTCAAGGTGACCCAAAGGCAGGAAAACAAATGTGTTTGTGGTATCCCTTGTGTTGTCTCTGGGTCAAGGTGACCCAAAGGCAGGAAAACAAATGTGTTTGTGGTATCCCTTGTGTTGTCTCTGGGTCAAGGTGGCCCAAAGGCAGGAAAACAAATGTGTTTGTGCTATCCCTTGTGTTGTCTCTGGGTCAAGGTGACCCAAAGGCAGGAAAACAAATGTGTTTGTGCTATCCCTTGTGTTGTCTCTGGGTCAAGGTGACCCAAAGGCAGGAAAACAAATGTGTTTGTGCTATCCCTTGTGTCGTCTCTGGGTCAAGGTGACCCAAAGGCAGGAAAACAAATGTGTTTGTGGTATCCCTTGTGTTGTCTCTGGGTCAAGGTGACCCAAATGCAGGAAAACAAATGTGTTTGTGGTATCCCTTGTGTTGTCTCTGGGTCAAGGTGACCCAAAGGCAGGAAAACAAATGTGTTTGTGGTATCCCTTGTGTTGTCTCTGGGTCAAGGTGACCCAAAGGCAGGAAAACAAATGTGTTTGTGCTATCCCTTGTGTCGTCTCTGGGTCAAGGTGACCCAAAGGCAGGAAAACAAATGTGTTTGTGGTATCCCTTGTGTTGTCTCTGGGTCAAGGTGACCCAAAGGCAGGAACAAAAATGTGTTTGTGGTATCCCTTGTGTTGTCTCTGGGTCAAGGTGACCCAAAGGCAGGAAAACAAATGTGTTTGTGCTATCCCTTGTGTCGTCTCTGGGTCAAGGTGACCCAAAGGCAGGAAAACAAATGTGTTTGTGGTATCCCTTGTGTTGTCTCTGGGTCAAGGTGACCCAAAGGCAGGAACAAAAATGTGTTTGTGGTATCCCTTGTGTTGTCTCTGGGTCAAGGTGACCCAAAGGCAGGAACAAAAATGTGTTTGTGGTATCCCTTGTGTTGTCTCTGGGTCAAGGTGACCCAAAGGCAGGAAAACAAATGTGTTTGTGGTATCCCTTGTGTTGTCTCTGGGTCAAGGTGACCCAAAGGCAGGAACAAAAATGTGTTTGTGGTATCCCTTGTGTTGTCTCTGGGTAAAGGTGACCAGGAGGCCTGAAAACAAATGTGTTTGTGCTATCCCTTGTGTTGACGAACCGCCCTGGCTTCCAGATATACATGTGCAGTGGTGGAGGTTTTATTTTCAGGCCTTTCGGGTCACCTTGACCCTGAGACGACACAAGGGTAAAGAAAGAGTGAATAGAATCCTTGAGGGTAGAAGATAATTAACGACGTCCGTGACTGTGAAGTAAAAAGAAGGGTTCAAGGGTGTCGACTGCAGACCTGCCCACGGACCCGAGACAACAACACGATCCTCCTGGTCCTTCAGGACAGAAGTGGTCTCTTCCCCATGAATCTCTGCTCATCGATCTGTCATCTCGTCGTCGACGGCAACGCCTCGAGACAAAGTGCTGATGCGGCTTTTTCTGCTACATCTGAGGAACGTGTTCTCCGTGGTTCTGCATATTTGATGCTGAGGAGGTGCAGAGAACCGCAGTGCTCACCTGCAGATCCAAACATCTGCTGAACACCAGCAGACACTCAGAACTGAGCAGGTTTTTAAGGAGTCGTGTTTGTCGGGACGTGTTTTATCTGTCGGGATTATTTCAAACTTTTATATCAAGCTTTGAATTGTAGTTTTTCTTGACCTGCTTGTAAAACATGTATCTTTAAAAAAAAAAGGTAAACATTGTCGTCCTCTGACATCCAGTGGACGCCGGAGCCGCCTCTCCCTGCCCCCGATTATGACTTTGCAGATATGATGTGTGACCTTGAAAGACATCTTGGCAATGCGGTGATGAGAGCCGCTCTCCGTCGACAGTACCGCCCCCGCGTGGACGTTGTAAGAAGTGCTCCCCGGGCGGCTGTGACGTCAGCACTGCTGGTCACGGAGCTGCTGGGAAATCCTTCCTGTCGGTCTGTGGGTCTGAAATGATCTGAGAAGAGTTTGTTTGTGACACGTTTAGCTCGTGTTTAGTGTGTTTGACTGACAGTTGCTGTTTCTGAGGGTAAAGAATCAAAGTCATTGTTGATTAAATATTAAATATAAAGGTTTTATATCAACAGATCAGTCGAGAATCAACGACGTGTTCTTCAGTTTTTTTATATCAATTTATATTTAAACATATTTTAAAATCTACTAATTTAAATCTATCTTTAACTGACTTTAAATTACTACCGTAGTATTACTACCGTAGTATTACTCCACCAGTCACCCTAGTAGTACTCTGGTAGTATTACTCCACGAGCCACCTCAGTATTACTCTGGTAGTAGTACTCCAGTAGTATTACTCCACAAGTCACAGTTGTATTACCCTGTTAGTATTACTCCACGAGCCACTGTAGTATTACTCTGGTAGTATTAGTCCGGTAGTATTAATCCGCAAGTCACCGTAGTATTACCCTGGTAGTATTACTCCACGAGCCACCGTAGTATTACTCTGGTAGTATTAGTCAGGTAGTATTACTCCGCAAGTCATCGTAGTATTACTCCGGGGGTCAACCTTGTATTATTCTGGTAGTATTACTCCGCCAATCACCGTAGTATTACTGCGCGAGTAACCGTAGTATTATTCCTAGAGTCACCGTAGTATTGCTCCGCGAGTCACCGTAGTATTGCTCCGGTAGTATTACTCCGCTAGTCACCGCAGTATTACTCCGGTAGTATTAATCCGCAAGTCAATGTAGTCTACTCCACAAGTCACCATAGTATTAATCCGCAAGTCACCGTAGTATTACTCCGTGAGTCACTGTGGTATTATTCTGGTAGTATTACTCTGTGAGTCACCGTAGTGTTACTCCCAGAGACACCATAGTATTACTCCAGTAGTTGTTCTCCACAAGACACCGTAGTATTACTCCGGTAGTATTACTCCGCGAGTCACCGTAGTATTACCCCGCGAGTCACCGTAGTGTTACTCCCAGAGACACCATAGTATTACTCCAGTAGTAGTTCTCCACGAGACACCATAGTATTACTCAAGTAGTAGTTCTCCGCGAGTCACCATAGTGTTACCCCGCGAGTCACCGTAGTATTACTCGGAGAGTCACCATAGTATTACTCCGCGAGTCACTATAGTATTACTCCAGTAGTATTACTCCACGAGTCACTGTAGTATTACTACAGTAGTATTACTCCATGAGACACCGTAGTATTACTCCGGTAGTATCACTCCGCAGGTCACTAGTATTGCTCCGCGAGTCACCGTAGTATTATTCCGGTAGTATTACTCCTCAAAAGGGTAAAGAAGACTCAAAGTAACTGTTAAAGACTTAAATATAAAGGTTTTATATCAACAGATCGTGTTCTTCTGACATCCATTATATTGAAACATATTTTAGAATCTAAGATGCAAACCGACTTCAAATGAGGTGATTCTGCAGATGCTGCGTTGATTATTACACTGGTTTTATTTGTCATTCCTCCCACTGCTGACTCCAGACCTGTCGGAGGAAACCCTGCAATGCAGTGCAGAAGAGAAGCAGGAGCTCCTGAGACCAGAAGTGAAGTCAGTCGCACCTGTTGGTCCACGTTTACCTCTATGTTCCTCTGCCAGAGTGACGTCCCTCCATCATCTCTGCAGATCTGTTTTGTGTCTTTTTTTTTTAAAGAATATTTTCTGTATTAATGCTTATTAGCTCTGTAAACTAGATAAGATATAACAAAAACATGAACTTAAATTTTACTAAGACTATATATATATACTGTATATATATATATATATATATATATATATATATATATATAAAACAGGAGTGGGGAGAAATTGAACTAAATGGGTGAAGTACAGTTAAACACCAAAGAATAGAAACTTTAATAGAAATCCTTTTTTGGTTTTTATTTAAAAATGTATTTTGTGTTGCAGGAGAAAGTAAAGTTATGTTACAACCTTAAGATATTTTCACTCAATACAAATATTTGTATGAGGCCAGATTCCATTAACTTTCTTCAACCACAAAGGTTTGGTTCTTTATTTATATTTCGCTTTATATTAAATTAATAATAAACAGAAAAAACGAGAATGATGACAAATAAAACTAAAAAGCTGAAGTAAAAACACTAAAGATTACATTTTGCTGCTGTTTTTATCATGTTTGAGAAACAATATATTTCCAATTCTTAATATCCACTTTGTTTCATGCTGTGTCTCAGGAACAAAATATATAATGTGAAGTATTTTATACTTAATCTGCCTCAAAAATGCACCATTTTCAGTTTCAGTTTGTTTATAAAAAAAAAAAAAATACATGTTTCTATAACGTCTGAAGATGTCACGATTGGTCTTAAAAATGGTTATTTTACCAACAAATGTTTGGTCCTTCATTAATATTCCTGCCAATAAAATGCTGTGATGTATTCAAAGGGATAAATAAAATGAATTAAAACAGATTTACCGGAATCGTTCGGGAAACTACACGTTTGCTCACAGACGCGGTTGGAAATTGTCAGTCGGCGCGCACGTTATACGTCACTTCCGCTTCAGGAGCCCCACAGCAAAAGTGTTGTTCGTCACCAGCGTGTTTTTCTCCGCTCGAAGCTCCTCAGATCCTCCAGACTGAGGTCCTTCACTGAAGCTCGGAGGTTCTGCTCTAGATGCTGGTTCGTTGCTGCGGAAAAAACTCTTCATTTTCACGGTAAATAATCACAACTTTACCAACTTTCTGAGCTGCCATGTCTGAAGCTAATGCTAATAGCTTCGACAAAACTATCATGCGGAATGTTTAAGAAAATGTTTTGTTGTTTTTTAAGTTTTGTCTTGTTCGAGTTTACGCTACAGTTGTTACTAATAACTAGTTACTAGTTACATAGTTTTCATGTCACAGCAAGTTGATCTGGTCTCCAAGTTGAAGTTGGTGAGATGGTGCGTTCAGGTGCAGGTGCGTTCAGGCGCTGACAGTAAGAACATGCTTTATTCACTTCAGGCGTTTGTTTTCTGTTGACACACCTTCAGGCATGTCTTTGTTTCCACTATTCAATGATTCCTGTTTTTCAACATGCTTCTGGTTTCCGAAAGGTTTTAAATGTAAACTAACTAGTGGCTGTTAACTTTGTGTCTTTACTTACGTTGCCTTTTAGTTATTTTATCTTTATGGTTTTGACAGACAGGATTTCTTATACAACAATAACAATAATAAAATCGACAGTGTAACTTGTATTTCTAGTGTCAATGTTTACATTTATTATGAATACAAATAAATAATCGTAGTATTACAATTGGAGTCACCATAGTATTACTTTGTGAGTCACCGTAGTATTACTCTGGTATTATTACTTTGTGAGTCATCGTAGTATTACTCTGGTATTATTACTTTGGGAGTCACCGTAGTATTACTCTGGTATTATTACTTTGCGATTCACCGTAGTATTACTCCACGAGTCACAGTAATATTACTCTGAGAGTCACTGTAGTATTGCTCCGGTAGTGTTACTCTACTAGTCTCCGTAGTATTACTCCAATAGTATTACTCCAATAGTATTACTCCGCGAGTCACCGTAGTATTATTCCGCAAATCACCTTAGTATTACTCCAGTAGTACTATTCCGAGAGTCACCGTAGTATGCTCTGGTTGTATTTCTCTGAGTCACCGTAGTATTACTCAGGTAGTATTTCTCTGCGAGTCACCGTAGTTTTGCTCCGGTAGTATTACTCTGCGAGTCTCTGTAATAGTACTCCAGCAGTCACAGTAGTATTGCTCCGAGAGTCACCATAGTATTGCTCCTCAAGTCACTGTAGTATTACACGGGTATTATTACTCCTCAAGTCCCCGTAGTATTACTCCAGTAGAATTACTCCGTGAATCACAGTAGTATTACTCCAGTAGTATCTTCTGCGAGTAACCGTAGTATTACTCCGGTACTACTACTCCACGAGTCACCGTAATGGTACTCCAGCATTCACAGTAGTATTACTTGGCGATTCACCATAGTATTAATCCACAAGTCGCAGTTGTATTACTTTGCCAGACACCGTTGTTTTTGGTGTTTGAAGTAGAAAATATTTCCATAGTCGACTCTTTTTATTTTCTTAACCACACTTGATCTAAATAAGTCAACACATGAACGCACACACACACATTAGTGACACACACTCAAACATCAGGTGATGAGCATTTTCACAAAAGTGAGTCATTTCTAGCCATAGTTTCAAAAAAGTCACACATTCTTTTAATCACTGTTACTTTTGACTATATCTTGGGTGTTTTTATAGGTTTTATTTACACAAATTAATCAGGCAAGATGTTGGAAAACATGAAGGACTCAAAGTCAAAATACACTTCAGAACCATCGACAAACTGTACTTCTAGTCCGACACACTTAATGTGGACTTTCATATGAAACAGAAAAACAGATTTTGAGCGAAATTGCAATAAAAAATATCGTAGTTTTGATGCCGTTTGTCAAATATTCATTCATTTTGTAGGCGCTTGTGTGGGACGCACCGGTCATTCCCTCACTCACCGGCAGGTGGCAGCATTAACATGTGACATATTTGCTTCAGCGTCTGTGTTTATTAGTAAAGATATAATACAATACATTATTATGTACAATATCTTGTAAATAATGTTAATACAAATGTGTGGAAGTAAAACTTCTCAACAACAGGACTTTGTGCAACCATTAATCTAGTTTACTGCACAGAGGATTTAAAGTTTGTTCAGAAGTGTTGTTTTTTCGGTGTTAAAGGAGAGAAGAGTCGGTGAATCCACCTGGAGGAAGTGGGTCGGATGGTTTCGACAAACTACTATAAACGGAAACGCTGAAAATTGTCTCGGGCACATGTGGAGTGTTTCAAATCTATATTTTCTCTTTGCTTTTGTTGGAAATTGGTTGTAAAACGTGGCTCCCTGGCAGAGGTATGTCTTATCTTTGTGCTTTTTCTAGTTCCTGTTTCTTTCAAGATGATCATATTTTGGTTTATTTACTTTATATCGATAAATAAGTATTACGTTTTATCGGTTTGTAAGTGTATTTCACCTGTTTTTTTTTACTTCATTGACCACCGTGTGTGTCGTCACCGTACCTGGATTATTTCTTTCTTTCATGAGCGACGGATAAATGAATAATCTCCACCTAAAGTTAATGTCTTCTAAGAAAAAACGGTTTTCTAGCTGTTAAAAATGGTCTGCAATTGAAAAGACCAGTCGTCACAAATGTTATAAGAAATAATTCATTGAAAAATAACAGGCATAAAACTTCTTTAAGGTTGAATTAAATAAACTTCTGTGACACGACAAGTTTAATATACATATCATTTTCCTACAGGTTTTTTTAAAATCCGGGCACAAGCCGTCAAACAGGTTAAAGGAAGTACAAGTACATAGTTGAGATATTTATAAACGTACATGTAGAAATGTCGGCGAAACAATGTGAGACGATGACGTCGGCAGTAGAATGTGTGAATGGAAGTTTTCTTTCATCTTTAAAACGTCTACTTTGACATGTACTTTAATCAATGCTATTTAATCCAACAACTCCTAAAATGTTTTGAAGTTCTGATAAGAACAATTTATTATAAAGAAATAAAATACAGAGCCTGAATACATTTTCCCAAGAAAACCCCAAATACTAGACGCTAACATGAAGCTTGTTTTAGACTCGACGTCTCTGATCTCTTTTGAAGTTTCAACCACTTGTTGTTGTTTACAAATCTGAGCTGAGCTATCGTTTGCTGTCGTTGCCGTGAAAGATTATCCTTCAACCCTGGATTGAAGCTCTGCTTGCGTTTTGACTTAATAAATGAAGGATAAACTAACTGGTGTCGACACCTTTGTTTGCTCGATGTTCCAAACGAGTCAACACTGAGACGTTGACTTAATCCAAATACATTCTTTCATCTCACAAAACCGTCTTCCCATTGTTCGAAGGAAAAAACATTTCTGGTTCAACTTGTAGCTATTTTAATACTCGATGGCGTTTTGCAAATAGTACATGTAGGTGTGTGTTTGTACAGTGTATACAGGTACTGTGTGTGTGCAGTATAACAATCGTTTGTCAGTCAACTGTGGCTTATTCCCTGATCAAAGATTTTTATTCTAAAAGTTTTCGGTTCTCTCGCCGTCCGTGTCATTTCCTGCGTCGAGGCGCCTCTGGCAAAGCGTGGCACCCCTGCTGTGTTTCCGACAGAAGTCCGGGACCAGATCCTCCTCCACGTTCGCGTCTCGGACTTCGATCCGCAGCCCAGTTTTTCTCCCTCTGTTGATTTTGGCGTCGCCGAAAGCTCGGCCCACGCCGGTCGTCTGGTGTCGTTGGCTTCATGTGAACCGGGTCGTCTGTGGGGGGGGCGGTCGGGGGCACATTCCAGCGGGCGAGGTCAACCCACGTCTTTCTCGGGGGACGCGTGACGCTTGTAAGTCTTGTCATGAGCGAGAGATTTGAGCCGTTGAGCTGGTCCTGGTTATCTGTAGCCTCTGATCTTCGAGACCTTTAGACGACAGATGGCGTCACGGATAGAAGTCATGGAACCAGGACTTCTCTCTCTCCCTCTCGCTCGTCCCGTCAGAGACCTTGTAGAAGATCTCATTAGACACAATACCGTCTGACTCGTCACATGATGATGTTCAGCCTGAAGGCACGATCGGGTCGCCTTGGCAACATCTCGCCAAAATACTGTAGTTCCTCGTGTTCTACTGTCACATATTTGTCTTTAAAGACCCTCCATTGTCTGTAAATCTGCTAATAATGTCAACCTTTTCAGCGGATCAAGAGCCCCGGGGTCGTACCCCACACCCACGCCATTTTTATCCTTTGCTTTGTTACGAAAAAGAAGAAAAACCAGTTCCGAAGTATCGCTGTCCCTTTATCAATCACCGCCGTAATGGAATTTTTTTTTTTTAAGGTAATTCTTTGCAGATTTCAAAGCATTTGATTTTTTTTTTTCCATTTTTTTTCCAGGTGAACATTGTACTCGTTACGCTCGTCTATCTTGTCATTTAATGTTTTCTCTTATCTCGCGGCAGACGCCAATAAAGTGGTTTCGTTCTGAATCAGAGTCGGTAATTCAAGGTCTCGAGCTGACGTGTCCTTCAGTCGATCATGTGACCCTCGTGACCCTCGTGACCCTCGTGACTGTCGACCTGTTGCTGCTTTTCAATTAACTATTATAGATTAACTGTATAGAACATTAACTTAAAATAAATAATAATAATAAAACTTCTGTATCTGGTGTCGTTTAGTACTTTACACAACAATGAATTATTTAAAGGATTTTTGTTTTTTTCTGTACATTAAAAAACGTTGGTATTTTGTCACCAAAGGACACGAGTGACATGAGAGTATCTTTAAATATTGGAAAAAGATGGAGTAGAGAGATGCTCCGGTAGTATTACTCCGCCAGTTACCGTTGTATTACTCCGGTAGTAGTACTCTGGTAGTATTACTCCGGTAGTATTACTCTGCGAGTCACCGTAGTATTACTCCGGTAGTATTACTCTGTGAGTCACCATAGTATTATTCCGCGAGTCACCTTAGTATTACTCCGGTAGTACTACTCCAAAAGTCACCGTAGTATTGCTTCGGTAGTATTTCTCCGCGAGTCACCTTAGTATTACTTCGGTAGTACTACTCCAAAAGTCACCGTAGTATTGCTTCGGTAGTATTTCTCCGCGAGTCACCTTAGTATTACTTCGGTAGTACTACTCCAAAAATCACCGTAGTATTGCTTCGGTAGTATTTCTCCGCAAGTCACCGTAGTATTACTCCGGTAGTATTACTCCACGAGTCACCGTAGTATTACTCTGTGAGTCACCTTGATATTACTCTAAAGTCTTGTGTTTTCTGTACATTAAAAACGTTGGTATTTGTCACCAAAGGACACGACGGACATGAGAGTATCATTAAATATTGGAAAAAGATGGATTTGCAGATTTTCTTTACTATTTTCTGAGGAAACTGAAACAATTGAAACACTTTTCGTTGCATCTTCTCCTGGTTTCTCTGGAAAGGCGTGACTTTCATGGAGGTAGTTCTGATCCAACCTTCACATCCTGCTGCACCAGTCTTCACGCTGGGATCCTGTCTTTTGTTTGTTGATGTTGGGTGTGTTCAGGCTCGGTCAACACGGACCCGAGAGAACCTTTTGAAAAAGTTCCCATTTAGTCACTTTTTCCATATTTGCTCTGATCTCAAGTGAAGAATTCATTGAAACATATCAATTTAAAGAGTTTAAGAAAGTTGTTGTTACATCAACGACTCAAATATTATGTATTTACGACAGGAAAATGGTTGAATAAAAGAGTATAAATGAGTAACAAAAAAAAGAAATATATTAGTTTAAAGCAGACCGATTATAATTAGACATAATTATATATAATATTAAAATTATATTTGTGATCATTACATGTTTATCCAAATATGTCACTGACTCGGAAATCATCTGAGTAAACATTCAAATTCTGGTGTCATTGTTCAACTGAAATTGAAGGTGTGTGTGTGTGTGTGTCAGTGTGTGTCAGTGTGTGTCAGTGTGTGTCAGTGTGTGTGTGTGTGTGTGTCACTCAATACTTTTGAGAAGATTTTTTTTTCTTCTTCTTCCGTCCACGTCAACCAATCACGGGCCTCGATGCAAATCGGCCCCGGCCTGGTCTGCCGGAGCCCCTCCCCCTCCAGCCCTTGTGTCAGTGAACGTACCTTTTTCTCTCTTCCTTTTCTACACTCTTTCGCTCGCTGGCTCTCACACATGCTCTTCCTCCTCTCTTTGCGTCGCCACCGAAGCCAGATCAGTCGTTCAGTCGGGGAGGTAGGACTTGTTTGTGGGACGAGAAGAAACCCTAGGAATGGAAAAGCATCCTGGCTTTACTTGCAAAAACCCTCATGTGAGTGAACCGGCAGATTTTGTTTCGTGTGTGTGTGTGTGTGTGAGTGTGAGAGAGAGTGTGTGTGAGTGTGAGAGAGAGTGTGTGTGAGAGAGAGTGTGTGTGTGTGTGTGTGTTTTCCTGCCTCTCGTCGGACACTCCCGTCAGAGGGAACAGTGGCTTCATCTCTCTCTGCTTTGTCATTCTGGCTTCTTTGCCGTCCTTCCCTTCCTTCCCTTCCTTCCCTTCCCCCCCTAGAGCCACCGTACTGGCTGCTGATGTCGTCTTGTGATGCTCGGCTGGAGGGTCGTGGCGAAGAGAGCCGGCTTTTGAGCGTCGCAGATTTTGACCCAAGCAAGAAAAACGCTGGGACCAAGAAAAAGACTCGAATGTTTCGATCGTAACGCCCCCAGAGAAGCTACTTTTTTGGGTCCTTGAGCTAATGTTGACGTAGCCACGCGCCGCTGGAGGGCGATGACTTTTGATCCAAACACTGATTTCTGTCTCCAGCTCCCACGCGCTCACCTTGAGCTCGATTCCCCGTTTGTGTAAACAGACGTTGTCGGGCGACGGTCACGTAGTCGACTCCTTCGGGACCGGATCGATGGATCGACAGAATCCGATCCGTTGTCATGGACGCGTGTTGAAGAATAAAAAGCTTCTCCTGTTGCTTCGAACACAACTTCTTCCCTTCTTGAATACTTACTGTTGTCATCGTGTCAGACGTGGGTGTCGTGGGAATCTCCCTGAACTGGATCACAATGACTGGATTATTGTGGGGAATTCTTGTAGAACCTCGTCCGGCTAAAGTTTCAAGAGACGTCGCTAGAATACTAGAAGAAGAATTCAAATGTAATGACAGTTTTTGACAGTTTTTGAGCGGAGCCGTCTCGTATCAACGAGCAGTGACTCGTGGTGTTCGTCGGTTTAAAGTTAAGCATCAAAAAGGCAGATAACAAAAGTTGCCGGACGTCCTTTGAGGAAACAGGAAGTGATAAAAAGTCATGTTCTTTCCTGGAAATGAGCATCTGTTGAAGTTGTACCTTGAATTATTAACAGGATAAATGGCTCAAGAACGCAGACGCACCTTAAACGTTACGTAAGAATCGTAAACACTTGTCCATCGAGTCCTTTATTTGTTCATGTTGTATTAAGAACCTGCACATCCTGTTAATGCCCCTCCAGGTTTCCTTTCACACCTAGTGATGCGTTATATCGCTGAAAGGTACAGATTTAATTACTGCTTTAGAGAATATTACACAACTATTTCAGTTCATTACCTCTTTCAAGAATAGTACGCAAATATTTCAGTTAATTACAGCTTTCAATAAAATAACACAGATATTTCAGTTCATTAAATGACTTGGAAAATGTGTGAAAATGAACCAATTGTCTGTGAATGTTACATACTTGACAAACAGAGGTTGTGTTTTGTGTTACTGTAAGTTTGATACACATTTATTTATTTGTCACCAAAGGACATGAGAGTATTTTTAAACATTGGAAAATGGATTTGCAGATTTTCCTAACTATTTTGAAGTCACCTTAGTATTACTCTGGTAGTATTACTCCGCGAGTCCCTGTAGTAATACTATGGTATTATTACTTCGCGAGTCAACGTAGTATTACTTCGAGAGTCACCGTGGTATTACTCTGGTATAACAACTTCGCGAGACAACTTGTATTACTCCGCAAGTCACGGTAGTATTACTCCGAGAGTCACCGTAGTATTGCTCGGGTAGTATTACTCCACGAGTCAACGTAGTATTACTCCAGGAGTATTACTCCTGTAGTATTACTCCGGTAGTATTTCTCCGCAAGTCCCCGTAGAATTACTCTGAGAGTCACCGTAGTATTACTCAGGTAGTATTACTCCGTGAGTAACCGTAGTATTACACCTGTAGTATTACTCTGTGAGTCACCCTAGTATTAACATTTATGGACGTCAAGAAAACATTCTCTGGATCTATTTTGGTGGATTTCTACGTGTAAATTTAACCAAAGATGTGATGTAAGGACTTATAAATAAATATTACTTACTTACTTACTTAACTAAATGGTACAAATGTGGTGAGTTTTACTTCATTCTTTTACTTGATCACCGTGTCAAGTCACCACAGCACTCCCTGCCTCCTCGTCTACTCGCGGCGACAGGTGAGGCCACGCCTCTCTATCCTGTTTCCACGCAGGTGACACATCACCATCCACGCTTCGACACAAAATACTACGTTCTTACGAAACCACATTCTTAAGGAGCGCGTTCATGTTCTTGTCGAGGTTCTGTGTTTGAAACGAATGGAGACTTAAATGAGTTTCTAATCCTGTCGTACTGGTGGAACCAGAAGTGGCTCCGAGTTCTTTTCACCGGCGATGGGTTCCTTCGAGGAGGAATAATCCCTGACAATGTCTTCTGAACAAAGACCTTGATCCCAGAGTATTCTGGTGTTTAAGGAGTGGAATCTGTTCCGTGAATACCTTGAAATGTTTCCGGTGAAATAACCTAAAAGTTAAGCAGACGATCGACTATAAATGTGTATCAAACTTACAGTAACACAACAAAATGAACTGAAATAAAAAAGTTTAAATCGTTACATTTCTAAATATTCTCGCATTTGAATCGTTCTTATTCTGAAAGCAATGACGCCATTTTGTTCAGTCGTGACTCGAACTCTCCAGCTGTTCTTTTATGGACGATCTTCTCTACGTTACATCGTCCGGTCGACGTTCCCCGGAGACTCTGTCATGTGACCAAACTGCTTTACATATTCATCCTTATTTGCATAATGAAACTTGGCTGTGGGACTGTTTGTACAACATAAGTGTTGCACTGTTTGGACACTAGGTGGAGCAACAAATAAGATTTCCAATCTTGCTTATTGGGGCTTTAATTTTTAGTTTACTTGTCGGAAAATTGTGTTTCTTTAAATCGTGAAAACATTGGAGAGTCACTAGTTTGACTAGTTGTGTATCAGTAATAGTCTGCACCTTTTTTTTTCTTCATAGATTTCAGAATTAATAGGAAATCCAGACGTATAAAATCTAAATTTAAAGAATTACCCTTGAGATCGGATGTGTTTTTTGTTTGTGTTTTATTATTTCTGCCTAAAATTAAAGCTCATATTTCAAACGTAGCTTTTATTCAACAGACAGGTTGGTAGATGAAAACCCTAATGAAACATGGATGCCATCATGTGTGGGCAGCAGGATTCTTTTTTATTTTTCATTTTCTTGTCCAGGAGTTAAATAGTTTTCTGACCAACGTCTGTTTGTGCTCACAGAAAATTACAAGATAAATTAGAATGAATTTCAGGCAGGAGAGGGCAGAAGAATTCGGAGATTTGAGCAAAAAAAATGTGTCTATATGAATTTTAAAAATCATTCAGTGTTTATCGTGATGATTACACAAAAAGCTACAAACTAGTTTCTTGGTTTATCTTTGACGTCGATATCTTCTTGTTATTTCTGATGCACTTCTCGTGCTCATGTCTTCTTCATGAAACATTCAAAGCGCTTTAGTGTCGTTTATTCTGGTTTGTGTGTTTGTCGTTTTCCCAAATGTGACTTAATCTCGGATATTTGACGCAGTACAAACCCTTTTCCTCACGTGTATCTTCCTCCGCAGGAGCTCTACTCTGTGAAGATCCTCAGGAGCAAAGAGCATAAGCAGATCATGGACATGGAGAATCAGGTACGAGCTTCTCTTGAGTGAACGGTTTGTGTCGAAGGATTTATTGGTAACGGGTCTTCTTCTCGTCGCAGTGCAAGCGGAGGCTGAGGGTGTGCGTGGCGACCTGCAACAGGGCCGACTACTCCAAGCTGGCCCCCATCATGACGGGCATCAAGAACCACCCCGACGAGTTCGATCTGGAGGTGGTGGTGCTCGGTTCGCATCTGATCGACGACTACGGGTGAGTCTGCGGCTCGACGGCAGGAATGTCATCTTGAAAGTGGGACGAACGACGACAAGATGGGTTTCTGAGCGTGTTCTTCTGACGCACTTACTTCACATTGAGAAGATATTGTAAGATTCAACATGATTTCTCTCTGACGGTAAACATCATGACACTCAAGTGACGCACAAGGAGGTCATTTGAACAATTGTTGTCAGTTGTCGCAAGTGTGTGTGTTGACTCACAACACTAGAGTTGTGTGTATCTTGATGAATGTGTTGATGCGTGTCACGATACAGGGTCAACAATGAGATGTATAGTGATGGTATAGTAAGTATATATGTGTAGTATTGTCCAGTACTTGACTCTGGTGTTGTGATACTGTAGTAACAAGTATATATGTGTAGTATTGTCCAGTACTTGACTCTGGTGTTGTGATACTGTAGTAACAAGTATATATGTGTAGTATTGTCCAGTACTTGACTCTGGTGTTGTGATACTGTAGTAACAAGTATATATGTGGAGTATTGTCCAGTACTTTACTCTGGTGTTGTGATAGTGTAGTAACAAGTATATATGTGTAGTATTGTCCAGTACTTGACTCTGGTGTTGTGATGGTGTAGTAACAAGTATATATGTGGAGTATTGTCCAGTACTTGACTCTGGTGTTGTGATAGTGTAGTAATAAGTATATCTGTGTAGTATTGTCCAGTACTTGACTCTGGTGTTGTGATAGTGTAGTAATAAGTATACATGTGTAGTATTGTCCAGTACTTGACTCTGGTGTTGTGATAGTGTAGTAACAAGTATATATGTGTAGTTTTGTCCAGTACTTGACTCTGGTGTTGTGATAGTGTAGTAACAAGTATATATGTGTAGTATTGTCCAGTACTTGACTCTGGTGTTGTGATACTGTAGTAACAAGTATATATGTGTAGTATTGTCCAGTACTTGACTCTGGTGTTGTGATACTGTAGTAACAAGTATATATGTGGAGTATTGTCCAGTACTTTACTCTGGTGTTGTGATAGTGTAGTAACAAGTATATATGTGTAGTATTGTCCAGTACTTGACTCTGGTGTTGTGATACTGTAGTAACAAGTATATATGTGGAGTATTGTCCAGTACTTTACTCTGGTGTTGTGATAGTGTAGTAACAAGTATATATGTGTAGTATTGTCCAGTACTTGACTCTGGTGTTGTGATGGTGTAGTAACAAGTATATATGTGGAGTATTGTCCAGTACTTGACTCTGGTGTTGTGATAGTGTAGTAATAAGTATATCTGTGTAGTATTGTCCAGTACTTGACTCTGGTGTTGTGATAGTGTAGTAATAAGTATACATGTGTAGTATTGTCCAGTACTTGACTCTGGTGTTGTGATAGTGTAGTAACAAGTATATATGTGTAGTTTTGTCCAGTACTTGACTCTGGTGTTGTGATAGTGTAGTAACAAGTATATATGTGTAGTATTGTCCAGTACTTGACTCTGGTGTTGTGATAGTGTAATAACAAGTATATATGTGTAGTATTGTCCAGTACTTGACTCTGGTGTTGTGATAGTGTAGTAACAAGTATATATGTGTAGTATTGTCCAGTACTTGACTCTGGTGTTGTGGTAGTGTAGTAACAAGTATATATGTGTAGTATTGCGAGTACTTGATTCTGGTGTTGTGATAGTGTAGTAACAAGTATATATGTGTAGTATTGCGAGTACTTGATTCTGGTGTTGTGATAGTGTAGTAACAAGGATATATGTGTAGTATTGCAAGTACTTGACTCTGGTGTTGTGATAGTGTAGTAACAAGGATATATGTGTAGTATTGCGAGTACTCTACGCTGGTGTTGTGATAGTGTAGTAACAAGTATATATGTGTAGTATTGTCCAGTACTTGACTCTCGTGTTGTGATAGTGTAGTAACAAGTATATATGTGTAGTATTGTCCAGTACATGACTCTGGTGTTGTGATAGTGTAGTAACAAGTATATATGTGTAGTATTGTCCAGTACTTGACTCTGGTGTTATGATAATGTAGTAACAAGTATATATGTGTAGTATTTTCCAGTACTTGACTCTGGTGTTGTGATAGTGTAGTAACAAGTATATATGTGTAGTATTGTCCAGTACTTGACTCTGGTGTTGTGATAGTGTAGTAACAAGTATATATGTGTAGTATTGTCCAGTACTTGACTCTGGTGTTGTGATAGTGTAGTAACAAGTATATATGTGTAGTATTGTCCAGTACTTGACTCTGGTGTTGTAGTATTTACAGACCACATGACTCTTGACGAAGTCGTAACTTCTTTCATTTGTTTTCAAAACAAAAAGTATTACGATATTTAAGTATATTGATATTTTCTTACGCGTCGAGTCACAAACAGTCGTCTTGTTGTAAAGACCTAGAATTCTTCTGGCTCCTCCCTCTGATGATATATAAACCATAAGCATCAGTTGTTTTGAACGACCTGACGTCATAAAGATCTTCTCACCAGGAACACCTACCGCATGATCGAGCAGGACAGCTTCGACATCAGCTCCAAACTGCACACCATCGTGCGGGGGGAGGACGAGTCGGCCATGGTGGAGAGCGTGGGTCTGGCTCTGGTGAAGCTGCCCGACGTGCTGACCCGCCTGAGACCCGACATCCTGGTGATCCACGGCGACCGCTTCGACGCTCTGGCTCTCGCCACCGCCGCCGCTCTGATGAACATCAGGATCCTTCACGTGGAGGGAGGAGAGGTGAGGCCACGCTAAGTGCATCGTACGGTCGGATTTAACATCAAATGTTGAAACTTTCTTGCTCAGACGTTACTAAACGAGCACCGAGCTGCTTGAATGAACTTTCTTCGGCCAATAATCCGACACAAAGATCACGTGACGATGTGGAAGAACACGATCCAGTAGCTCGGTGACGCTATTATACCAACATCTTATAATGAATTACCGTATTTTCCACACAATTAGACGCACTGGATTATAAGGCGCACCTTCAATGTTTGGCCTATTTTAGAAGTGTTTTCATAAATAGTTTGCACCGGATTATAAGGCGCATAGAATAAAAGATACGTTTGACTGGGGTTGTGTTATCATCCACTAGTTAAAGCTGAGCTAAAGGGAACGTCAACAAAAAGTCAGATAAAGTCAAACTTTATTAAGCGTTCTGACAACTGTGTGAGACTGGTGTTGTGAGCAGACAAATGTTGAGCAGCAGTGAAGTTGAGCGCGTGTATGACGGCTAGAGCGCAGGTGTATGACATGTTGAACGCAGGTGTATGACATGTTGAACGCACGTGTATGACTGGTTGAAAGCAGCAGAGTGATTTTGAGTCTAGAACAACCAAGCCACACTTGCTCAAAACGGTGGCAGTAATCTTACTCCATATACGTCCGCCATGATGTGCCGTGCGTCGTAAATCCCACCCAGTGGTGACGCAATGACGTAATCCCGCCAAAGGCATGTCGGCTCAGTCGTCGCAGAGTCATGACAGTGTTTGTAAACATGTCACCCACCAGGTAATGTTCATATATAAGGCGCACTGACGTTTTTTGGAGAAAATTAAAGGCTTTTAAGTGCGTCTTATAGTGCGGAAAATACGGTTTTGGAATTAAAATATTGAATTAATGTTTCGAAAATATCCCTATTGTTTTCAGCCTTTTTTTCACTTTGACCCAGAGATAACGCATGTTTTTTTTTGTATCCCTTGCGTTTCTTTTGGGTCAAGGTAAACGACCTCGGTAATGGTGACCCGAACGCCTCACATAATGCTTTGCCGCCCAGTCAACGGCTGCCGATCACTTTTGTCATTTAGCTTCTAAGTATATTATCGCTGATCGTCTTCATGAACCGGAGCGTTTGTGACCATGGATTTTTAAATTGATTTCCCCAGGTCAGCGGCACGATCGACGACTCGATCCGTCACGCCATCTCCAAGCTGGCCCACTACCACGCCTGCTGCACGCGGCAGGCCGAGCAGCACCTGATCGCCATGTGCGAGGACCACGGTCGCATCCTGCTGTCGGGCTGCCCCTCGTACGACAAGCTGCTGATGAAGGAGCGAGACGACTACCAGGACGTCATCAAGAAGTGGCTCGGTCGGTGGAGAAACCAGCTCGTCCTCGACGTCCTCGCGACTCTTTTGACGACATCGTCCTCGTGTGCGACTGTGTGCAGGAGACAAGGCGCAGGAAGGCGACTACATCGTGGCGCTGCAGCACCCGGTGACCACCGACATCCAACACTCGATTAAGATCTACGGGCTGATGCTGGACGCCCTGCTGTCCTTCAACAAGAAGACCCTCATCCTCTTCCCCAACATCGATGCTGGTGAGTTTTATTTATTATTAATTATTATATAAACCATGTTTATCTGGACGTGTCTGAGGATGTTACACCGACTGTTTATGTCAATGATACGATTCTTTTCATGAGCACCAAGATTTCCTGATCTGTTGATTCTATTTTTAATTTTCAAGCGCAAATGGCAAAACAGAAAAACTAGAATTTTTTCAATTTGTGAAGCAGGTTTGTTTTAAAACATACAATAGAATGTTTCCATTAAAATACATAAATGTTATATTTGATTGTTTGTGTTCATGTAGGGGTGGAGTTGTTTTATTTCATATCTTCACTCCAGGGTTTTTTCTTATTATTATTAATATTATTTACTGCTATATCACTTTTAATCTATTAAATGTTCTGTCACTTTTGTGTTATTTAATTGTAGTAGTTTGTTTGTTGAAGAGAAAAACAAACGAAATGTAAACATGATTTTCTTATCAATAAACATAACTGGACAATTTTCTTTCTTTTTTAAAAATGCATCCATTCAATTGGGTTTTGTAATGTTTTTCTATCATGGATTATTTATCTTCCATAAAAACTAAGATTTTAAAGAAATCCTGGGATTCATTTTTTTTAATTTGCGCGATTATAACCTGAAGCAGTATTTTAGCTGTTGCTACAGTTTAAACTGGATAAGATGGTTTTCTTTTGACAATATAGACATTTAAATGAAGAAATGGATTAAAATCTTTTGTATTTCTAGGAGAACGAAACAGAAAAGATGAGGAAAAAGACCTCCAAATGTAATTGTTGTTTTATTGTGGAAAATATTTTATTCTGTATTTTTAAAAACCTTTTACGCATTTAAAACTAAATGAAATCGTAAATGGAACGAATCCTCTGTCGTGTTCTGACCTCGATGTCTCGAGCGTAAACGACTGACGCTCTTTCTGCGGCGCCTCCACAGGAAGTAAGGAGATGGTGCGCGTGATGAGGAAGAAGAGCATCGAGCAACATCCCAACTTCCGGGCGGTGAAGCACATCCCGTTCGACGAGTTCATCACGCTGGTGTCTCACGCCGGCTGCATGATCGGCAACAGCAGCTGCGGCGTCCGTGAGGCCGGAGCCTTCGGGACGCCCGTCGTCAACCTGGGAACCAGACAGACCGGCAGAGAGACGGGTACGTCTTCTCGTCCTTTACTCTGATCTATGGACTCTGAGTGTTTTCTTTACCTGCCAGGTGAGAACGTTCTGCACGTACGAGACGCAGACACTCAAAATAAAGTCTTCCACGCTCTGGAGCTCCAGTTCGGGAAGAGATACCCTTGGTAAGACCCTCCGTTTCCTGTTCAGAGACCTGCGAGCGACGTAGTATTACTCTGCCAGACAATATAGTTTTAACCCCGCGAGACGACTTAGTTTTTTAGCTAAAAGATGTAGTGGTTTTCCGCAGCGATACATCGTAGTTTTAGGTCGCGATACATCGTAGTTTTAGGTCGCGATACGTCCTAGTTTTAGGTCGCGATACATCGTAGTTTTAGGTCGCGATACATATTTTTTTTAGCTCATGATACCTCATAGTTTTAAGTCGCGATACATCGTAGTTTTAGGTCGCGATACATCCTAGTTTTAGGTCGCAATACATATTTTTTTTAGCTCATGATACCTCATAGTTTTAAGTCGCGATACATCGTAGTTTTAGGTCGCGATACATCCTAGTTTTAGGTCGCGATACATATTTTTTTTAGCTCATGATACATCATAGTTTTAAGTCGCGATACATAGTAGTTTTAGGTCGCGATACATCCTAGTTTTAGGTCGCGATATATGTTTATTTTTAGCTCATGATACATCATAGTTTTAAGTCGCGATACATCCTAGTTTTAGGTCGCGATACATCCTAGTTTTAAGTCGCGATACATCGTAGTTTTAGGTCGCGATACATCCTAGTTTTAAGTCGCGATACATCGTAGTTTTAGGTCGCGATACATCGTAGTTTTCCGCCACGAGACATCTTAGATTTCCACCACAATACATAATAATTTCACACCGCGACACGTTGTAGTTTTAGGTCGCGATACATCCTAGTTTTAGGTCGCGATACATATTTTTTTTAGCTCATGATACATCATAGTTTTAAGTCGCGATACATCGTAGTTTTAGGTCGCGATACATCCTAGTTTTAAGTCGCGATACATCCTAGTTTAAGTCGCGATACATCGTAGTTTTCCGCCACGAGACATAATAATTTCACGCCGCGACACGTTGTAGTTTTATTCCGCGATACATCGTAGTTTTAAGTCGCGATACATCATAGTTTTAGGTCGCGATACATCGTAGTTTTATTCCGCGATACATCGTAGTTTTACGTCGCAATAGTGGTTTTACGTCCTTTTCCTCCCCAAACTTCACCTCATCATCTGACACATCAGTGAACAACAAAATCCTCTCAGACGTGACACTGAAGCTGTAGTTTTGCTCAAACCAGCTTCTCGTTCAGCAGGATTTTACGACATCATTAATTGGTTTATTTTATATTTAATGACATGACATGGTTTATAATTACAACAAGGTTTTAATTATATGTCATTATAAATGTTAAACTTGACAACACAACAATAATAATTGGTGTCTCCCTCTAGTTTCAATCGTTTTAGCGAAACAAAGAAATGAAAGTAGTAACTTCCTGAGTTATGATAAGTTATTATCTTGATCAATTGTTTATTTTAAATCCAGCTGAGAGTTGAATCATTGAACAGTTGCTCCAATCGTTTGTCTCGGCGCTGAATTAAAACCTTCTTCTTCTTCTTCTTCTTCTTCTTCTTCTTCTTCAGCTCCAACATCTACGGCGACGGCAAAGCGGTTCCTCGGATCCTGAAGTTCCTGCAGAACATCAACGTGGACGAGCCTCTGCAGAAGAGCTTCCGCTTCCCTCCCATCCAAGAATGCGCCTCGCAGGACATCGAGCACATCCTGGAGACGCAGTCGGCTCTCGCCATCGACCTGGGGGGCACCAACCTGAGGGTCGCCATCGTGTGCGTGAGGGTGAGTCCAGGGGTTCAGGCACCACATCATCTGTGTGTATTTCAGACCATTAGACACACTTAAAATCCTTACTTTTTATGGACAGTGCGTCTTATATAGTAATGCTGATTGTACTTGAGGAGGATCGACATACACGATCACCTCGAGATGTTTTGGTTTTACGCCGCAATACATCGAAGTTTTATGCCACGATACATCGAAGTTTTATGCCACGAGATGTTTTGGTTTTACGCCGCAATACATCGAAGTTTTATGCCACGATACATCGAAGTGTTACGCCTCGAGATGTTGTGGTTTTACGTCGCAATACATCTTAGTTTTACGCCATAAGACGTCTTGGTTTTATGCCCTGAGACGTGGTTTTACGCCTCGGGGCGACGTAGTAATACTCCGCAAGGCGATGTAGTAATATTCCTCTAAGCGACATAGTAATACTCCTCTAAGCGACGTAGTAATACTCCTCTAAGCGACGTAGTAATATTCTTCTAGGCGACATAGTAATACTCCTCTAAGCGACGTAGTAATACTCCGCGAGGCGACGTAGTAATACTCCGCGAGGCGATGTAGTAATACTCTTCTAGGCGACGTAGTAATATTCTTCTAGGCGACGTAGTAATATTCCTCTAGGCGACATAGTAATACTCCTCTAAGCGACCTAGTAATACTCCGCGAGGCGACATAGTAATACTCCTCTAAGCGACATAGTAATACTCCGCGAGGCGACGTAGTAATCCTCCACGAGGCGATGTAGTAATATTCCTCTAGGCGACGTAGTAATACTCTTCTAAGCGACATAGTAATACTCATCTAAGCGACATAGTAATACTCCTCTAAGCGACGTAGTAATACTCCGCGAGGCGACGTAGTAATACTCCTCTAAGCGACATAGTAATACTCCTCTAAGCGACGTAGTAATACTCCTCTAAACGACATAGTAATACTCCTCTAAGCGACATAGTAATACTCCTCTAAGCGACGTAGTAATACTCCGCGAGGCGACGTAGTAATACTCTTCTAAGCGACATAGTAATACTCCTCTAAGCGACATAGTAATACTCCTCTAAGCGACATAGTAATACTCCTCTAAGCGACGTAGTAATACTCCGCGAGGCGACGTAGTAATACTCTTCTAAGCGACATAGTAATACTCCTCTAAGCGACATAGTAATACTCCTCTAAGCGACATAGTAATACTCCTCTAAGCGACGTAGTAATACTCCGCGAGGCGACGTAGTAATACTCTTCTAAGCGACGTAGTAATACTCCTCTAAGCGACGTAGTAATACTCCGCGAGGCGACGTAGTAATCCTCCGCGAGGCATTGTAGTAATATTCCTCTAGGCGACGTAGTAATACTCTTCTAAGCGACATAGTAATACTCCTCTAAGCGACATAGTAATACTCCTCTAAGCGACATAGAAATACTCCTCTAAGCGACGTAGTAATACTCCGCGAGGCGACGTAGTAATATTCCTCTAGGCGACGTAGTAATACTCTTCTAAGCGACATAGTAATACTCCTCTAAGCGACATAGTAATACTCCTCTAAGCGACATAGAAATACTCCTCTAAGCGACGTAGTAATACTCCTCTAAGCGACGTAGTAATACTCCTCTAAGCGACGTAGTAATACTCCGCGAGGCGACGTAGTAATCCTCCGCGAGGCGATGTAGTAATACTCTTCTAGGCGACGTAGTAATATTCTTCTAGGGGACGTAGTAATATTCTTCTAGGCGACGTATTAATATTCCTCTAAGCGACCTAGTAATACTCCGCGAGGCGATGTAGTAATATTCCTCTAAGCGACATAGTAATACTCCTCTAAGCGACGTAGTAATACTCCTCTAAGCGACGTAGTAATATTCTTCTAGGCGACATAGTAATACTCCTCTAAGCGACGTAGTAATACTCCGCGAGGCGACGTAGTAATACTCCGCGAGGCGATGTAGTAATACTCTTCTAGGCGACGTAGTAATATTCTTCTAGGCGACGTAGTAATATTCCTCTAGGCGACATAGTAATACTCCTCTAAGCGACCTAGTAATACTCCGCGAGGCGACATAGTAATACTCCTCTAAGCGACATAGTAATACTCCGCGAGGCGACGTAGTAATCCTCCACGAGGCGATGTAGTAATATTCCTCTAGGCGACGTAGTAATACTCTTCTAAGCGACATAGTAATACTCCTCTAAGCGACATAGTAATACTCCTCTAAGCGACGTAGTAATACTCCGCGAGGCGACGTAGTAATACTCCTCTAAGCGACATAGTAATACTCCTCTAAGCGACGTAGTAATACTCCTCTAAACGACATAGTAATACTCCTCTAAGCGACATAGTAATACTCCTCTAAGCGACGTAGTAATACTCCGCGAGGCGACGTAGTAATACTCTTCTAAGCGACATAGTAATACTCCTCTAAGCGACATAGTAATACTCCTCTAAGCGACATAGTAATACTCCTCTAAGCGACGTAGTAATACTCCGCGAGGCGACGTAGTAATACTCTTCTAAGCGACATAGTAATAATCCTCTAAGCGACATAGTAATACTCCTCTAAGCGACATAGTAATACTCCTCTAAGCGACGTAGTAATACTCCGCAAGGCGACGTAGTAATACTCTTCTAAGCGACGTAGTAATACTCCTCTAAGCGACGTAGTAATACTCCGCGAGGCGACGTAGTAATCCTCCGCGAGGCATTGTAGTAATATTCCTCTAGGCGACGTAGTAATACTCTTCTAAGCGACATAGTAATACTCCTCTAAGCGACATAGTAATACTCCTCTAAGCGACATAGAAATACTCCTCTAAGCGACGTAGTAATACTCCGCGAGGCGACGTAGTAATATTCCTCTAGGCGACGTAGTAATACTCTTCTAAGCGACATAGTAATACTCCTCTAAGCGACATAGTAATACTCCTCTAAGCGACATAGAAATACTCCTCTAAGCGACGTAGTAATCCTCCGCGAGGCGATGTAGTAATATTCCTCTAGGCGACGTAGTAATACTCTTCTAAGCGACATAGTAATACTCCTCTAAGGGACATAGTAATACTCCTCTAAGCGGCGTAGTAATACTCCTCTAAGCGACGTAGTAATACTCCGCGAGGCGACGTAGTAATCCTCCGCGAGGCGATGTAGTAATACTCTTCTAGGCGACGTAGTAATATTCTTCTAGGGGACGTAGTAATATTCTTCTAGGCGACGTATTAATATTCCTCTAAGCGACCTAGTAATACTCCGCGAGGCGATGTAGTAATATTCCTCTAGGCGACGTAGTAATACTCTTCTAAGCGACATAGTAATACTCCTCTAAGCGACGTAGTAATACTCCTCTAAGCGACATAGTAATACTCCTCTAAGCGACGTAGTAATACTCCGCGAGGCGACGTAGTAATATTCCTCTAGGCGATGTAGTAATATTCCTCTAGGCGACATAGTAATACTCTTCTAAGCGACATAGTAATACTCCTCTAAGCGACATAGTAATACTCCTCTAAGCGACATAGAAATACTCCTCTAAGCGACGTAGTAATACTCCGCGAGGCGACGTAGTAATATTCCTCTAGGCGACATAGTAATACTCTTCTAAGCGACATAGTAATACTCCTCTAAGCGACATAGTAATACTCTTCTAAGCGACATAGTAATACTCCTCTAAGCGACATAGTAATACTCCTCTAAGCGACATAGTAATACTCTTCTAAGCGACATAGTAATACTCCTCTAAGCGACATAGTAATACTCCTCTAAGCGACGTAGTAATACTCGGCGAGGCGACGGAGTATAACAGCAGAATAAAAAAGCATTATTATCCTTCTAGTGTAAAAAGTTGCTTATGTTTCTCACAACGATCTTCAGGGAAACATCGTGAAGAAGTTCATCAAACCGAACCCGAAGACGTTCGAGGACAGGATGGAGCTCATGAAGAAAATGTGTAAAACCGCCATCACTGAAGCCTCCAACCTCAACTGCAGGATCCTCGGCGTCGGTGAGTCTCCAGGTCCCTGAAGACACGGGAGGATGGATTCACTCAGACTCTCTCTCGCAGGCGTGTCCACGGGCGGACGCGTCAACCCGCAGGACGGCGTCATCATGCATTCCACGAAGCTGATCCGCGAGTGGTCGAGCGTGGACCTGAGGACGCCGCTGTCCAGCGAGCTGCACCTGCCCGTGTGGATCGACAACGACGGCAACTGCGCCGCTCTGGCCGAGAAGAAGTTCGGTCGCGGCCGAGGCGTCGAGAACTTCGTCACCGTCATCACGGGCACAGGTGAGGAGGAGGAGGCGACCTTTGACCCGCGCAGACGCTGACGGGGTCTTGACTCGACACAGGTATCGGGGGCGGGATCATCCATCACAACGAGCTGATCCACGGCAGCACCTTCTGCGCCGCCGAGCTCGGGCACATCGTGGTTTCGCTGGACGGACCCGAGTGTTCCTGCGGCGGCAGAGGCTGCATCGAGTCCTTCGCCTCCGGCCTCGCGCTGCAGAGAGAAGCCAAGAGGCTACACAGCGGTACGAGAGTCCGTTTGGTGATGTTTATATTATGTGTATATATAACATTCAATGGTTGAATTTATCCTTCAAATGTTGTTTTTTAAGCATTTAATTATTTTAATTTGTAGTCTTTTAAATTCAATATCATTTATCAAATGGTTTTTTTTAAATAAATCTACAAATAATTTCATTCAATTATTCTAAAAAATAAACTATACTATTATTTACACTGCGATACATCGTAGTTTTATGCCGCGGGAGGTTGTGGTTTTACGCTGCGATACATCGTAGTTTTACGCCGCGATACATCGTGGTTTTACGCCGCGATACGTCGTAGTTTTACGCTGCGATACATCGTGGTTTTACGCCGCGATACATCGTGGTTTTATGCTGCGATACATCATAGTTTTATGCCGCGATACATCTTAGTTTTACGCCGCGATACATCGTAGTTTTACGCCGCGATACATCGTAGTTTTACGCCGCGATACATCGTAGTTTTACGCCGCGATACATCGTAGTTTTACGCTGCGATACATAGTAGTTTTACGCTGCGATACATCGTAGTTTTACGCTGCGATACATCGTAGTTTTACGCTGCGATACATAGTAGTTTTACGCTGCGATACATCGTAGTTTTACGCTGCGATACATCGTAGTTTTACGCTGCGATACATCCTAGTTATACATCCTAGTTTTACGCCACGATGCATCCTAGTAATACATCCTAGTTTTACGCCGCGATGCATCCTAGTTATACATCCTAGTTTTACGCCGCGATACATCGTGGTTTTACGCTGCGATACATCATAGTTTTACGCCGCGATACATCGTAGTTTTACGCTGCGATACATCGTAGTTTTACGTCGTAGTTTTACGTCGTAGTTTTACGCCGCGATACGTCGTAGTTTTACGCTGCGATACATCGTAGTTTTACGTCGTAGTTTTACGTTGTAGTTTTACGTCGTAGTTTTACGTCGTAGTTTTACGCCGCGATACGTCGTAGTTTTACGTCGTAGTTTTACGTCGTAGTTTTACGTCGTAGTTTTACGTCGTAGTTTTACGTCGTAGTTTTACGTCGTAGTTTTACGTCGTAGTTTTACGTCGTAGTTTTACGTCGTAGTTTTACGTCGTAGTTTTACGTCGTAGTTTTACGTCGTAGTTTTACGCTGCGATACATCGTAGTTTTACGTCGTAGTTTTACGTCGTAGTTTTACGTCGTAGTTTTACGTCGTAGTTTTACGTCGTAGTTTTACGTCGTAGTTTTACGTCGTAGTTTTACGTCGTAGTTTTACGTCGTAGTTTTACGTCGTAGTTTTACGTCGTAGTTTTACGTCGTAGTTTTACGTCGTAGTTTTACGTCGTAGTCTTACGTCGTAGTTTTACGTCGTAGTTTTACGTCGTAGTTTTACGTCGTAGTTTTACGCCGCGATACGTCGTAGTTTTTAATACTATTTATTTTCATTGAAAGGTTGAATTTGTTGGTGGTTTTTAACTAAAATTTTAAAATGCAATATTTTTCTAAATTTAATTCAACTCTTTTTAATTTGTAGTCTTTTAAATTCAATATAAATGTTCTTTCCATTGTTTTTTAATAAATATCCAAATGATTTAATTCCATTATTCTTTAAAAAAGTAACATTTCAAAAACAAAGATCCAACATTAGCATCTTCTGCTCCTCAGAGGACCTGCTGAAGGTTGAAGGCGACGACGTGAAGAACTGCGACACCATCACCGCGGCTCATCTCATCAGCGCCGCTCAACAAGGCAACGCCGGCGCCGCCGCCGTCCTGAAGAAAGGTTCCACGTCGCGTCTCCAAGAAAAGACCAGTTCCAACTAAACGTCGTCTCGTTGTTTCCGTCCGCAGCTTCCACGGCTCTGGGCGTCGGCGTCGTCAACGTCCTCCACCTGGTCAACCCCTCCATGGTCGTCCTGTCGGGGGTCCTGGCCTCCGTCTACCTGGAGCCGGTGAAGTCCATCGTCTCCGAGCGGGCGCTCCCGTCCACCAAGAGCGTCGCCGTGGTGACCTCTGACCTGCAGGAGCCGGCGCTGCTGGGCGCGGCCAGCATGGTGCTGGACTACGCAACCAGACGTCTTTATTAAAGATGCTTTTTTCCTTCGCCGGAGATGTTTTTGTACGCCTCGTCACGGCGCCTGCTGGTCGCACGACGCCACTTTTGTTCGGTTTAGAGACGCTTGTACGAATGTCCGTGTAGTCGATAATAAAACTTTATTTAATTTAAATTCTATTTTCAAAAACAAGTGAAGAACAAGAAGACGATCGTTCGCTGAACGTGTTCGTTTTAATTCAACGCGATGTTTGTCGACGATCGTTTCCCCGACGGTTTGACCCTCGCGGGCGTTTTTATTGATGCTGAAGGTTCTGGAAACGAATGATTCCAAGAATCGTGAGATGTTTCCAGAATCTTTCGATATTTAATGAAGGTTTTGTGACCAAAGTTTTCGCCAACATTTTGCTGCTAAGAAAAGCCTCGACGACCCTTTTTATCGCACACTACGTTATTTAAGCTTCCGGGACAAACGACGGATCAAGACATTATGGGCTTAAAATGTTTATATCATGTGTCGGTAAACATTCTCTTCCCGTGTTTATTTAATGTTTACACATGTTTGTGTAACGACCACTCAAGTGTACTTCGGACGTTTAATTTCACTGGTGTCACGGTCCAAATAAAGGTGTTTTTGGTCCAAATAAAGGTGTTTTTGGTCCAAATGAATGTGTTTCTGTTCCAAATTAATGTGTTTTTGGTCCAAATTAATGCGTTTTTGGTCCAAATGAATATGTTTCTGTTCCAAATTAAGGTGTTTTTGGTCCAAATTAAGGTGTTTTTGGTCAAATTTAATGTGTTTTCGGTCCAAACTAAGGTGTTTTCGGTCCAAACTAAGGTGTTTTTGGTCCAAATTAAGGTGTTTTTGGTCCAAATTAATGTTTCTGGTCCAAATTAAGGTGTTTTTGGTCCAAATTAATGTTTTTGGTCCAAATTAAGGTGTTTTTGGTCCAAATTAAGGTGTTTTTGGACCAAATTGAGGTGTTTTTCGTCCAAATTAATGTGTTTTTCGTCAAAATGAATGTGTTTTGGTCCAAATTAAGGTGTTTTTCAGTCACACAGAAACTGATAAAATATATGATCAATGTATACACTGAGAAAATTTAATTAACATGTTTTATTTATATTTAGCGAAATCTAGTACTAACTTGAATCACTAATCGTGTTTTTCCAAGAATATATTTGTAAGTATTCAAGACTCAGGTGAACCTGTTCAGGTGTGACGTAAATCATTGATGACGACACAAGAGAACCCGGAAGCACGAAAAACTTGCATAATTAACAATGAATTATTTACGTCTTGAATAAATATAAAAACTTTTAATGTAGTCAATATTTAAAATTGGTTAGTATAAAAAATAAATTAAATTGGAAGATAAAATAGGAGCTTTTTTAAAGAACGGTTCTGATCACGGGACTCGAATCCGTCCCGATTGGTCGCCGCCATCTTGTCCTCCGCCTGCCATTGGCTCCCCTCGACGTCACTCACACAGTCCTCGCACGTGATTGGCCTCTCTCCTAAACCGTTACCGCTCGCCCCTCCCCCTCCTCCAGTCCGTCCTGCTTCCTCCTCGACATTTTATTCGCAGACGTTCATTTTTTCTTCTCCCAGAAGATCCTCGTCTTTCTTCTCGACAAACACTCGTGAAAGAATCGATCTAAACATGGATGACTTCGACATGGTCAACGCACCGAACGGCGGCACCGGCGCGGACGAGGATCCCGCGGCCGCGTTCCTGGCCCAGCAGGAGAGCGAGATCGCGGGCATCGAGAACGACGAGGGCTTCAGTATCCTGGACAGTGGAGACGTGCCTTCGTCTCTGGCGGAGTCCAGCGGTAACGAAGCCATGTTTGTCTTTGAAGTCTCTTGACTGACGGCTCAAGGTCGAAGCTTAAAAACCTGCGAAGCCTCGTTTGTTGTTTAACCTTTTTTTATTTATTTATTTAAAAACCTACATGTCTTGAAACGACCAGAATTATCGTCGAATCGTTGTTGTTTTTGTTTTTTAATTTCGTATCGATATCGAAACTCTCGGAAATGAATGAAGCGAGAGATGACAGCATCACTTCCGGTTAGCTTTAGCTAGCACCGATGCTAATGCCGTTTTACGCGAAACGACCTTTGACCACGTTTACCGTTTCCTTATGAAACTAGTTGTATTATCGTCATTTTTAAAAGCGTTTTTACTACATCGTACGTGCGTTTAATGTCGAAATATAAGCGTGTTTGTTTGTGTTTGGCTGGTTTAAAGGAGGCTCTGTTTGCTAGCATGTCAGTCTGGTGCAGACGGAAATACTTTTTTTTTAATTATTCATCTTCAAACTTATCAACAAACTTATTTAAAATGATAAAATGATTGGATTGTGCATGTTTCTATTACTGTACTCGTATATCCACGGATGTTTTTTTTTGTTTTTTCACTCGTGGTTTTTGTGTTGTTCTTACTTTATTTAAACGCTATATTGACAAATATTACTTGGTAAAATTGATTTAACGCTTTTTAAATTGATTGTAAAAAGGACTTAAACGTAAATAAAGAAACTACTTAAGATGTTTCAATTAAAAATGTATTTAATTCTATCTCATCCAGCACAACGATTTTACGGTTGATATAATCCATGTTTAAGTCTCTTGTTCTTCTCACCCACAGATGGAGTGATCAATGGAGACTTTCACGGGGTAATGAAGTCCATTCTTTTCTTGTTTTCTAGTAAAACCTGAGGCTGTTTTTTTTTTTCTTCAACTTGTGAAACGTAAGAATCCTGTGAAAACTGCTGACCTCGTTGTTATTTGACACAAAACCCAGAACTTGTAATTTGAGCGGCTCGTATATCTCAAGGTCAACAATGTTTGCCTTTTTTTTAACTCTTTTGTTTAAATGAACATCCTGTTAGTTTTGTGTCCAACGAAGTCTCTGGTGCAACTTCCTCTTCTCCTGCTGCTGACGCTGCAACGTTCATCTGCACCGTCAGGACTTTAGAGCTCGGACTCTTTGGCAAAATGTTCTTGAATCGTAACCTTTGACCTCTTGTGAAAAATATTCTCTTATTCATACGATAAGCTTTGGTTCCAGGAGAGCAACGGGCCCTCGGACGCGTACGCCGCCATCTCCACCGCCGACCGCCTGCAGGCCGAACCCGAGAGTCTGCGCAAGTGGAGGGAGGAGCAGAGCGAGCGGCTGGAGGTTCTGGGTAAGAACCCGGAAGGATCCGATGGTCCATCGGAGTTTGTTTGACTGTTTGTGTTTCTGACCCGCAGACGATAACTCCCGCCAGCAGGAGCACGAGTGGAAGGACAAGGCCAAGGTGGAGCTGGAGGAGTGGCACGCCCGGCAGAACGAGCAGCTGGAGAAAACCAAAGCCAACAACAGGTACCGACCCGACGGAACCGGGTCCAGACTTGGTCGCGTTAATAACTCGGTCGACGGCAGGTTAGATGAGAAAACACAACGAGGTGAAGCTCAGTGTTGATGCTGAAGAAGTTCTTCATCTGGATGATCTTCTGAATGAGTTTAGTACTCTTTCACGCCAGTGTCTCAAATCACACACTCCTCTTAGTATACTAGAAGTTAGTGTGCATCAGGATAGTGTACGAACTAACTAGTAACTAATCCTCCACAGATAGTATGTCTCAAACATACTTCTCTTAGTATACTAGAAGTTAGTATGCATCAGGATAGTGTACGTACTAACTAGTAACTAATCCTCCACAGATAGTATGTCTCAAACATACTTCTCTTAGTGTACTAGAAGTTAGTATCATCAGGATAGTGTACGTACTAACTAGTAACTAATCCTCCACAGATAGTATGTCTCAAACATACTTCTCTTAGTATACTAGAAGTTAGTATGCATCAGGATAGTGTACGTACTAACTAGTAACTAATCCTCCACAGATAGTATGTCTCAAATCAAACTCTGCTGCTACACACTAACAGGAAATGACGCGACAGCTTCTTCTTCTACTACTATTTAAGGAGGATTTTAAAACAGCTGTAGGAACACTATCGCCACCTGCTGGCAGCACATTTGGATCAATAAATATGAGAAATATTGGCGAAATATTTACGCCGATATCAGCAGCGAAGACGTGTCGCCCTCCTGCTGCTGCTGAAAATATACCTGTATGTATGTGTATATATATATATATATATATATATATATATATGACGTAACTTCTGTTTACAACGTCACTAAGATGGAGTCGTTTAGTGTAGAAAGTGTCCATCGATCCATACTCAGTTTTGTTTGCGTTTTTAGTGACAATTTAGTGTGTATGGAGCACTACATTAGATACTAAGAATTGAGACGCACTTGTACACTAAAAATACTAAGTTAAAGTACACATGTGTGCGATTTGAGACCCAACCCTGGTGTTCTTTTCTGAGTTCATACCTGATCGTCTCTTGCTTGGGAAAATCTTTCATGTCATTTGTCTGGGAATGTTGTGGGAAAAACATCCCAACGTTGTGGGTTTAAATCCATGAGTGTTTTCTGTTCGACAAGAGGTTCAGGTTCACGAGTGTGTTTATCATCACATGGAGTTATTCATATTTAATATTATTCAACTTCACTCAAAAAATAAAAGAAATGAAGGAAAGAATACTGTAATTTCTGGACGATAAAATGCTGCCGAGGCTTAGATACGATGGTGCGGCTTATCTGTAGGTTTTTCAAAAGGCCTGCAGGTGGCGCTCTAGCATGAAGCGAAGAGAAGGATGCCGTTGGCAAACTACATTTGTGTGTAAATGTTTTTTATTTTAGATTTAGTTTGTGCAGCTCTATAGTCCAGAAGTTATTGTGTAACAATAAAATGTGGGACAAAAAGTGACGACAATACAACACACCTCAATCGTACACGTTACCTGGTTCGTTGGAAACAAAACCATGATAACTTCTAACTTCGTCGAAGTTCAAGTTACCATGGTTACATGCGCTTTAGGACGTTCCATAATTTATGACCTTCATGAACGTCTTTTGTCTGCTTGTCAATCAAGTCGTCACTAAAAAGTTAATGTTTGATAACAAATAACACTTTTGTCTCCTGACTCTTCCCTCTCTCTCTCTTTCTTTCTCTCTTTCTCTCTCTCTCTCTCTCTCTCTCTTTCTTTTCCTGCTCTCGACCCGGATGTTTGTCCAGGGTTCTGGACGAGGACTTCTACAAACAACCCTTCTCTGAACTCATTGGTTATGTGTATGTTCCTTCAACTAACATCTCACGTTTGTCTTTGATACCGAAGTCGTGACTCGATATATACGTGTCGCGTCGTCTCTGAGGCGCGAGTTAATGAAATACTTTGTTGACTTGATGATAAAGAAGAAGAGAGTAGAAGAAAACATACAACATTCTTTCGTTTCACACTTTTGTAAATTGCCAAAAATTATCCATTTTGTTCCACCACTGGACACCAGAGGGAGCCAAAAACACTGTTTATAATCCTACAGACTAGTTAAATTGTCTAATATAGACAATAATCTTTGATTCTGCGAATTTGAGAACAGACAATTTAATGGAAGCGAGAAAAAAAACTATTTAAATTAAACCGTGTATCTGGATCAAATATACAAAATATAGTGATAGTGTATGACAAGTATATATGTGTAGTATTGTCCAGTACTTGACTCTGGTGTTGTGATAGTGTAGTAACAAGTATATATGTGTAGTATTGTCCAGTACTTGACTCTGGTGTTGTGATAGTTTAGTAACGAGTATATATGTGTAGTATTGTCCAGTACTTGACTCTGGTGTTGTGATAGTGTAGTAACAAGTATATATGTGTAGTATTGTCCAGTACTTGACTCTGGTGTTGTGATAGTGTAGTAACAAGTATATATGTGTAGTATTGTCCAGTACTTGACTCTGGTGTTGTGATAGTGTAGTAACAAGTATATATGTGTAGTATTGTCCAGTACTTGACTCTGGTGTTGTGATAGTGTAGTAACAAGTATATATGTGTAGTATTGTCCAGTACTTGACTCTGGTGTTGTGATAGTGTAGTAACAAGTATATATGTGTAGTATTGTCCAGTACTTGACTCTGGTGTTATGATAGTGTAGTAACAAGTGTATATGTGTAGTATTGTCCAGTACTTGACTCTGGTGTTGTGATAGTGTAGTAACAAGTATATATGTGTAGTATTGTCCAGTACTTGACTCTGGTGTTGTGATAGTGTAGTAACAAGTATATATGTGTAGTATTGTCCAGTACTTGACTCTGGTGTTGTGATAGTGTAGTAACAAGTATATATGTGTAGTATTGTCCAGTACTTGACTCTGGTGTTGTGATAGTGTAGTAACAAGTATATATGTGTAGTATTGTCCAGTACTTGACTCTGGTGTTGTGATAGTGTAGTAACAAGTATATATGTGTAGTATTGTCCGGTGTTTACAGATCACATGACTCTTGACAAAGTCGTAACTGCTTTCATTTGTTATAAAAACCAGTATGTGTGAATGGCTGTCTAAAGCACTACCGAATTTCCCCTCGCGGGACTAATAAGGGATTCTAAAAAAAAAATAACAAAATATGTCCAAACATCAGCTTTAAATGCTGCTGGACTCACTGTATCCTCTCGTCCTCAGTCATCTACCATCTAGAGGCCGGCAGTTTGTAAACAGAAAAATATTTTTAATTTTAAACACGCTTAAATAAAATAAAAAGAAATAATAATAATGAAAATAAAATATGATTTGAGCGTTAATAGTTAAATCTATAAAGTATGTTTACATCGAGATACAGTATCGTGGAAAATAGTGCGATATGTCGGCCATGTTTGTGTCTGAAGCGTTAAGTGTTTTTCCTCCAGTAGTTCCTGATGTTTCTGTGAATGGTTTGGTTCGGACGCTTCACTCGCGGTGACTTTATACTTGAATTATAATTATAGTAATAATTAAATAATTAAATAATTAAAAAACTTTGTTACTCCGCGAGTTAAGAACGATCCGAACCAAACATTCACACAGAACTGATTCTCTTTCATAACTTCATCGTCTCTAATCTTGTGAAACTGTTTCTCTCTCTTTTTCTTTTCCAACGCTGCTCCCAGCACTCACATTAACCACCCTTGCTACCGCCTCGAACAGTTAAGTATCGCCATCGACGGGTTTTTTTCAACTACAGTATTTTCCTTGGTTTTATTCTGTTTCAGTTCAAATATTCTATTCTAGTCTTGAAGCAACATTTTTATGTTATTTTCTTCATGTTTGTTGTGAAAAATGGTTTAATTTTGATCAGTTTTGACTCGGAAGAATCTCTAGATTGAGATTATCTTGTTTACGTGGCGTCGGGCAACAGTTTTCACGACATGCAGTTACTTTGTTCTAACACCAGGGGCTCCATAAACCATATGTTACGACCTGCGTATTGTTGCTTTAATCGTATTTTATTTTCTATTCATAGAAAAATTTAACTGTGATAGTGTTGAAGGTTTTTTAGAATAAAATAATTGGTATTTAAAGTTTTTTTTACTCAATACTTTTATTTATCGAAAGGTGAATTTAGATAATATTTATAATAATAATATATATTATAATTAATTTTTAATTTTCTTTTTTTTACGCATTTAATAATATTTATTCAATGATTTCTTCGTTAAAGGTTAAATATGTTGTTTTTGTTGAGTTTGAAGCAGCAGTTCTGTGTCGATCGTAGCTCGGTGCTCTGTTAGTAATGCCTGGTGTCGCTACCTAACCTATTATACCAGCATTTTATATCCAGTTTAAAAGACTTTAAAATATGGAATTGAAAAAAAATCTTATTTTTTATTATAAAACTAAACTATTTGTAAATGTATATATATATATATGTATATGTACTGTATGTGTATTTGAATTATTTCATAAAAAGAATCCTTGACGTCCGCACGAGTCGGTTCTAAAGCCGCGAGACTCGTCCTCTGACTCGTCCTCCTCTTCATCCTCCTTCATCTTCTTCTTCTCCCTCGTCCTCCTCAGGGCGGCCGAGGAGGCCATGATCTCCGACCTGGACGAGAACAATCCTGGCACCGAGTGGGAGCGAGTGGCTCGACTCTGCGACTTCAACCCCAAGTCCAGCAAGCAGTCCAAGGACGTGTCGCGCATGCGTTCGGTCCTGATCTCCCTGAAGCAGTCGCCGCTCGTCCGCTAGAGCCTCCTCTTCCTCCTTCTTCTCCTCTTTCTTCTCCTCCATCATTCCATCACCTCCTCCCAGCCCAGCAGGTCTCGAGGTCACTCGTGACGTCTCTACACTAAAAGGGAAAAAGCGTTGACGTTTGCACGGGGTCTCCTTCAGGCCCCCCCGCCCCCCAAAAAAACCCTGTGTCGCCCCTGAACACGCCGTCCGTGTGCGAAGGTTCGATTCCTGGCGTCGTCATCATTCGTTTCAAGGACCAAACTCTGACTCGTCGTGTTGAATTTTCTCAGTCTATGCATTTTATTTCCTCCCGACCGGCCTCGTCCAATCAGAGACGAGGCTCCCAGTCCAGTCATTACAAGGTGTGTGTGTGTCTGCGTGTGTTTGTGTGTTTGTGTGTGTGTGTGTGTGTGTGTGTGTGTGTGTGTGTGTGTGTACCCGTGTACATATACAGAAGGTGGATATATAAACAGAATATTAAAGATGTACTTGAGGAACAGCTGTCGCTCCATCAACGCATGTTCACTGTTTGATTTCAATGTCAGTAAAAGACTTGACGTCGACTGTTGTCGTGTTTTCATTTCATCACAAGTTGACACTTTATTTTTAATAGTTTAACTCGTGTCTTGAAAAGTTGAATCTGGTTTAAAAAATCTAATATTTTTAAATGTTTTACAGAGTTTAAGTTTCTTTTTCCAACATATATATTTGAGTGAATTGTTTCTTAAATTGTAGTATTTTACATCCATTTAAAAAATATATGACGGAATATTTAATGTTATTATATGTATTTATAATATCAAACAACTTTTTTTTTTTATTAAATATTTGCTAATTTAACCTTTTAATATACAAAGGATTGAATTAAAAGATTCACGTATTTAATAAATTGAAAAAATGATCAATAATCATTGAAACACTTCTAACTTCTGACGCAATCTCAGAGCGCCCTCCTGTGGTCGAGCCTGTGATGACGTCAGTGACACGCGGCAGGTCACACGCGAACTAACCGTTAACTTTTAGTTGTTTGTTCAGGATCTTGTTTGACTTGTTCTGTTCAAAGTTCCATCTTTGAAGTCGGGAAAGATGACGTGTGTGTGTTGACGTTCAGGGCGTGTTGTTGAACTATAGGGTGTGTGTGTGTGTGTTTTATATCGTTTCAACTGCTTGAAGTTTAAAAAAAAAAATCAGCGGAAAATTCCATTAAATTTAGCTTGTTTAGCATTAGCATCGTGACCTTTGAACTCAATCATACGCGGAGGTGATGCAGGAAGCAGTTAAAACAAATACTATTACTAATACTATTTTAAAAAAAGGTATAATAGGTTTCTAAAGTATTTTTTTTATTCTTCTTTAAATAAACTATAATAGCATTTTCTTAAAAATCTTTCTTAAAATCATCTGTTTGTCACGTCAGATAAATAAAAACGTTGAACATTAAACGCTCGTTAAACCAAATGATGGTTGAATAAAAAACAAGTCGAACAAGTTTCGTGAATAAATTGTATTTCTTTTCTCTTCCAGGCGCCTGCCTGGGCGTGACGTATGCGGAAGTCCGGACACGTCTCTAGTGATCGAGGGGTTGTTGCGCTGAAAGTCTTCCGGGTTCTTCTCCACTCGTTCACTTCGATCATTCATTCCTTCTTCGTGATTTTTGTTGTCTTTTGAGCCAAAAAATGCCTTTAAACTTCGAGCTGTGTCCGGGTCGCATGATCGGCTCAGAACACCCGTGTTTCGTCATCGCAGAGATCGGTCAGAACCACCAGGGAGACATCGAGATCGCGAAGAAGATGATCCAAATGGTGAAGGTGAGAAGAAGAAGAATGTTTATAATAATAATAATAACAAAGCATGACAGAAGTTCACTTTAATATCAAACCAAATTTAACTGCAGTTGGTTTAAAACGCGACACTTGTTTTAAATCCATGACTTCTCGTGAAATTTTAAATCAAAACTGTTTAAATTAAATTCTAAATGTATTTAATTCTTCAACTTCTCAAAGTGAAATCTAAAAGAAATATATGTGTATTTTATTGGCAAGAAAATGGATGACATCATCAGAATCATAAAACATTAAACCAAAGTAAAAGAAAAGCACGAATTTGTTGTTGTGTTCGTTCAACGAATGAAATAAAATAATAATAAATAAGTTTCTCTTTGATTAAAGTGAAATGTTGAGGTGCTAATAAAACACTAAATGAATGAAAAAATATCTTCCTTTACACAAAATAAAATACACGTTATATTGTTGAATTAAAAACTAAAATAATATTAAAAAAAATAAAACGAGGAACACAAGAGAAATCAACTGATATAGATATTTATAAAATTAATAAAAAATAAATAAATGTTAAATACAATCAAGAAACGCAAAGTAAATAACGGTATATAGTTAATCAAAAAAAAAATAGAGAGTACAAAATGACAAAAATAAGGATCTCAAAAGGAATAAACTGTGTATATAGTTAATTAAAAATTAAGTTAATGAAGAAAAACAACAAAAATAAGGATCTCAAAAGGTATAAAAGGTATTAACTGTATATAGTTATTTAAAAATAATTTAAAAAAAGGATCTCAAAAGGAATAAACTGTATATAGTTATTTAAAAATAATAAAAAATGATCTCAAAAGGAATAAACTGTATATAGTTAATGTAAAAAATAAGGATCTCAAAAGTAATAAACTGTATATAATAATAATAATAATAATAATAATCTCTATTTATATAGCACTTTTCTAGACCAGGGTCACAAAGCGCTTTGACAGCCATTCACACACTGATGGGAGTTATAGTTAATGTAAAAAAATAAAGAATAAAAAAAAGATCTAAAAAGGAATAAACTGTATATAGTTAATGTAAAAAAATAAAGAATAAAAAAATAGATCTCAAAATAAATAAACTCTATATAGTTAATGTAAAAAAAATTAAGAATAAAAAAAAGATCTAAAAAGGAATAAACTGTATATAGTTAATGTAAAAATAAAAATAAGGATCTGAAAAGGAATAAACTGTATATAGTTAATTAAAACGAAGGAAAACCAAAAAAAACACCTGAAAAAATCCACTGTCCTCGTATCACGTCTATAAAGTGTCATAAACCGTAGTCGACCATAAAGACGTTTCTTATTGCGTTGATTCGTTTGGATCATAGGTGGAGAAAATTCCTTCAATTTTCAAAATCAAACGCCCTCCAAACATCCGATCAACAGCAGATAATGACGAACAAAGAAACCAGTAATTAAGTGAAAGAACATTTTGTCGTCAGGACTGCGGCGCCGACTGTGCCAAGTTCCAGAAGAGCGAGCTGGAGTACAAGTTCAACAAGAAGGCTCTGGAGCGTCCCTACACCACCAAGAACTCCTGGGGGCCGACCTACGGGGACCACAAGCGCTTCCTGGAGTTCAGCCACGAGCAGTTCAAGGAGCTGCAGGCGTTCGCCGATAAGATCGGGATCTTCTTCACGGCGTCGGGCATGGACGAGGTGAGCGACGAGGCGAGGGTTGGTTTGGTCTCGGGTCGTTCTCACCGGTGGTTTTCTCTGGGCGTAGATGGCGGTCGAGTTCCTGGACGAGCTCAACGTGCCGTTCTTCAAGGTCGGTTCCGGAGACACCAACAACTTCCCGTACCTCACCAAGACGGCCAAGAAAGGTATGTTGTGGATGTCGTGAACTTTTTCATTTAAACAATTCTAGCTGCATTTAAATAAAAAAAAGGATAAATAAAAGATTGTTGCGCCGCACAAACATACCAAGTGTCTTGAAGCTGTTACTAAACGACGGCGACTCCACAGGTCGTCCTATGATCGTGTCCAGTGGGATGCAGTCCATGGAGACGATGCGTGAAGTCTACAAGACCGTCAAAGAACACAACCAGAACTTCGCCATCCTGCAGTGCACCAGCACGTACCCTCTGGCGCCCGAAGACGTCAACCTCCGCGTGATCTTGGTGAGTGTTTGGAAACCATCACCTCCGACGTGTCTGATGGTTTCCTGTGGTCTGTGTCTCCAGGAGTACCAGAAGGAATTCCCCGACATCCCCATCGGGTACTCCGGGCACGAGTCCGGAACCAGCATCACTCTGGCGGCCGTCGCTCTGGGCGCCAAAGTGGTGGAGCGTCACGTCACGCTGGACAAGACCTGGAAGGGAAGCGACCACGAGGCGTCGCTGGATCCCAACGAGCTGCGCGAGCTGGTCAGTTCCATCCGTTTGGTGGAGGCGTCTCTTGGCTCCGGCGTCAAGAGGATGCTGCCCTGTGAGAAGCTTTGTCACGAGAAGGTGAGTGGTTCAGATCCAGAGAGCCCCATCTAGAGAGGACAGTGTGTCATGAAGCCTCATCAACTGTTTCATGAAGCCTCATCAGCTGTTTCATGTAGCCTCATCAAATGTTTCATGAAGCCTCATCAACTGCATCATGAAGCCTCATCAACTGTTTCATGAAGCCTCATCAGCTGTTTCATGTAGCCTCATCAAATGTTTCATGAAGCCTCATCAACTGCATCATGAAGCCTCATCAACTGTTTCATGAAGCCTCAACTGTTTCATGAAGACTCATCAACTGTATCATGAAGCCTCATCAGCTGTTTCATGTAGCCTCATCAAATGTTTCATGAAGCCTCATGAACTGTTTCATGAAGCCTCATCAAGTGTTTCGTAATGCCTCATCAACTGTTTAATGAAGCCTCATCAACTGCATCATGAAGCCTCATCAAGTGTTTCACAAAGCCTCATCAACTGTTTCATGAAGCCTCATCAACTGCATCATGAAGCCTCATCAACTGTTTCATGAAGCCTCAACTGTTTCATGAAGACTCATCAACTGTATCATGAAGACTCATTAGCTGTTTCATGAAGCCTCATCAACTGTTTCATGAAGCCTCATCAACTGTTTCATGAAGCTTCATCAACTGTTTCATGAAGCCTCATCAACTGTTTCATGAAGCCTCTTCAACTGCATCATGAAGCCTCATCAACTGTTTCATGAAGCCTCATCAACTGTTTCATGAAGCCTCATCAACTGCATCATGAAGCCTCATCGACTGTTTCATGAAGCCTCAACTGTTTCATGAAGACTCATCAACTGTATCATGAAGACTCATTAGCTGTTTCATGAAGCCTCACCAACTGTTTCATGAAGCCTCATCAACTGTTTCATGAAGCCTCATCAACTGCATCATGAAGCCTCATCAAGTGTTTCATGAAGCCTCATCAACTGTATCATGAAGCCTCATCAACTGTATCATGAAGACTCATTAGCTGTTTCATGAAGCCTCATCAACTGTTTCAACTGATTTCCTTCCTTTTCATCTCTTTGTTCCTGCAGTTGGGCAAGACTGTGGTGGCGCAGGTGAAGATCCCGAAAGGAACCGCCCTGACCCCAGAGCACCTGACCGTGAAGGTGGCCGAGCCCATGGGCGTCCCGGCCCAGGACATCTTCAAGCTGGAGGGGATGGTGGCGACTGCAGACATAGAGGAGGACGAGAGCATCTTGTACAAGGACCTGGAACCCAAAGCTTAGAGCGGATCTTCGCCTCAAACTCTTTCTACTCTGGGACTAGTCTCTGGGAATCAGTGCCAATCTCTTCTGGTCTCACTTTAATTCTGGGCCTTTCTTGAACCTCATCACCTCGTACTCTTGTGCAAGGAGTTGCACCTGCAACCACGCCAGCTGAATCATGGTGAATAAACTACTGTAAATGTTTAAATCCTTTCTTTATCGTTTCACTTTCACCTCAACAGCTTCTGCAAAATGAGGACGATGCTTCGAGAAGCTTCGTCAGCGCATCACGAATGCTAACTAGCATTGTTAGTAATAATAATATAATATTCTGATGACACTGACGTACTATAGCAGCAGTTGAACAGTATCATGTGATACTACATTCCATCCACTCCCATACGACGCTCACCTGGTGTGCCATGAGTGATGTCGTGAGAGACAACATGAGAGATGACATGAGAGATGACATAAGAGACGACATAAGAGATGACATAAGAGACGACATAAGAGACGACATAAGAGATGACATAAGAGACGACATAAGAGACGACATAAGAGATGACATAAGAGACGACATAAGAGACGACATAAGAGATGCCATGAGACAACATAACAGACGACATGATACGATATAACATACGACATGATACAACATGAGACGACATGAGAGACGACATATGAGACGACATGATACGACATGAGAGACGACATGAGAGATGACATAAGAGACGACATAAGAGACGACATAAGAGATGCCATAAGAGACGACATAAGAGATGACATAAGAGATGACATGAGAGACGACATAAGAGATGCCATGAGACAACATAACAGACGACATGATACGATATAACATACGACATGAGACGACATATGATACGACATAACATACGACATGAGAGACGACATGAGAGATGACATAAGAGACGACATAAGAGATGACATAAGAGACGACATAAGAGATGCCATAAGAGACGACATAAGAGATGACATAAGAGATGCCATGAGACGACATAACAGACGACATGATACGACATGAGGCGACATGAGAGACGACATAAGAGATGACATAAGAGACGACATAAGAGATGACATAAGAGACGACATAAGAGATGACATAAGAGATGACATAAGAGACGACATAAGAGACGACATAAGAGATGCCATGAGACAACATAACAGACGACATGATACGATATAACATACGACATGATACAACATGAGACGACATGAGAGACGACATATGAGACGACATGATACGACATGAGAGACGACATGAGAGATGACATAAGAGACGACATAAGAGACGACATAAGAGATGCCATAAGAGACGACATAAGAGATGACATGAGAGACGACATAAGAGATGCCATGAGACAACATAACAGACGACATGATACGATATAACATACGCCATGATACGACATGAGACGACATGAGAGACGACATATGATACGACATAACATACGACATGAGAGACGACATGAGAGATGACATAAGAGACGACATAAGAGATGACATAAGAGACGACATAAGAGATGCCATAAGAGACGACATAAGAGATGACATGAGAGACGACATGAGAGACGACATATGAGACGACATGAGACAACATAACAGACGACATGATACGATATAACATACGACATGAGACGACATGAGAGACGACATATGAGACGACATGATACGACATAACATACGACATGAGAGACGACATGAGAGATGACATAAGAGACGACATAAGAGATGACGTGAGACAACATGAGAGACGACATATGAGACGACATAAGAGATGCCATGAGACGACATAACAGACGACATGATACGACATGAGAGACGTCATAAGAGATGACATGAGAGACGACATATGAGACGACATAAGAGATGCCATGAGACGACATAACAGACGACATGATACGACATGAGGCGACATGAGAGACGACATAAGAGATGACAAGAGACGACATAAGAGATGACATGAGACGCCATGAGAGACGACATGAGAGATGACATAAGAGACGACATGAGAGACGACATAAGAGACTACATGAGACGACATAAGAGATGCCATGATACGAGATAAGAGATGCCATGAGACGACATAACAGACGACATGATACGACATGAGACGACATAAGAGGTGCCATGAGAGACGACATAAGAGATGCCATGAGACGACATAAGAGATGACATGAGACGACATAACAGACAACATGATACGACATGAGACGACATAAGAGACGACATGATACGACATGAGACGACATAAGAGATGCCATGAGAGACGTCATAAGAGATGACATGAGAGACGACATATGAGACGACATAAGAGATGCCATGAGACGACATAACAGACGACATGATACGACATGAGGCGACATGAGAGACGACATAAGAGATGACAAGAGACGACATAAGAGATGACATGAGACGCCATGAGAGACGACATATGAGACGACATGAGACAACATAACAGACGACATGATACGATATAACATACGACATGAGACGACATGAGAGACGACATATGAGACGACATGATACGACATAACATACGACATGAGAGACGACATGAGAGATGACATAAGAGACGACATAAGAGATGACGTGAGACAACATGAGAGACGACATATGAGACGACATAAGAGATGCCATGAGACGACATAACAGACGACATGATACGACATGAGAGACGTCATAAGAGATGACATGAGAGACGACATATGAGACGACATAAGAGATGCCATGAGACGACATAACAGACGACATGATACGACATGAGGCGACATGAGAGACGACATAAGAGATGACAAGAGACGACATAAGAGATGACATGAGACGCCATGAGAGACGACATGAGAGATGACATAAGAGACGACATGAGAGACGACATAAGAGACTACATGAGACGACATAAGAGATGCCATGATACGAGATAAGAGATGCCATGAGACGACATAACAGACGACATGATACGACATGAGACGACATAAGAGGTGCCATGAGAGACGACATAAGAGATGCCATGAGACGACATAAGAGATGACATGAGACGACATAACAGACAACATGATACGACATGAGACGACATAAGAGACGACATGATACGACATGAGACGACATAAGAGATGCCATGAGAGACGTCATAAGAGATGACATGAGAGACGACATATGAGACGACATAAGAGATGCCATGAGACGACATAACAGACGACATGATACGACATGAGGCGACATGAGAGACGACATAAGAGATGACAAGAGACGACATAAGAGATGACATGAGACGCCATGAGAGACGACATGAGAGATGACATAAGAGACGACATGAGAGACGACATAAGAGACTACATGAGACGACATAAGAGATGCCATGATACGAGATAAGAGATGCCATGAGACGACATAACAGACGACATGATACGACATGAGACGACATAAGAGGTGCCATGAGAGACGACATAAGAGATGCCATGAGACGACATAAGAGATGACATGAGACGACATAACAGACAACATGATACGACATGAGACGACATAAGAGACGACATGATACGACATGAGACGACATAAGAGATGCCATGAGAGACGACATAAGAGATGACATGAGAGACGACATAAGAGATGCCATGAGAGACGACATAACAGACGACATGATACGACATGAGGCGACATGAGAGACGACATAAGAGATGACAAGAGACGACATAAGAGATGACATGAGACGCCATGAGAGACGACATGAGAGATGACATAAGAGACGACATGAGAGACGACATAAGAGACTACATGAGACGACATAAGAGATGCCATGATACGAGATAAGAGATGCCATGAGACGACATAACAGACGACATGATACGACATGAGACGACATAAGAGGTGCCATGAGAGACGACATAAGAGATGCCATGAGACGACATAAGAGATGACATGAGACGACATAACAGACAACATGATACGACATGAGACGACATAAGAGACGACATGATACGACATGAGACGACATAAGAGATGCCATGAGAGACGACATAAGAGATGACATGAGAGACGACATAAGAGATGCCATGAGAGACGACATAAGAGATGCCATGCGAGACGACATGAGAGACGACATAAGAGATGACATGAGAGACGACATAAGAGATGCCATGCGAGACGACATGAGAGACGACATAAGAGATGACATGCGAGACGACATGAGAGACGACATAAGAGATGCCATGAGAGATGACATGAGAGATGACATGAGACGACATAACAGACGACATGATACGACATGAGACGACATAAGAGACGACATGATACGACATGAGAGACGACATAAGAGATGCCATGAGAGACGACATAAGAGATGCCATGAGAGACGACATAAGAGATGACATGAGACGACATGAGAGACGACATAACAGACGACATGATACGACATGAGAGATGACATGATACAACATGAGAGACGACATAAGAGATGACATGAGAGACGACATGAGAGACGACATAAGAGATGACATAAGAGACGACATAAGAGATGACATGAGATATATGAGAGACGACATAAGAGACGACATGATACGACATGAGACGACATAAGAGACAACATGATACGACATGAGAGACGACATAAGAGATGCCATGAGAGGCGACATAAGAGATGACATGAGATGACATAACAGACAACATGATACGACATGAGAGATGACATGATACGACATGAGAGACGACATAAGAGATGACATGAGAGACGACATAAGAGATGACATGAGATGACATAACAGACAACATGATACGACATGAGAGATGACATGATACGACATGAGAGACGACATAAGAGATGACATGAGAGACGACATGAGAGACGACATAAGAGATGACATAAGAGACGACATAAGAGATGACATGAGACGACATGATACGACATAAGAGATGCCATGAGAGACGTCATAAGAGATGACATGAGAGACGACATATGAGACGACATAAGAGATGCCATGAGACGACATAACAGACGACATGATACGACATGAGGCGACATGAGAGACGACATAAGAGATGACAAGAGACGACATAAGAGATGACATGAGACGCCATGAGAGACGACATGAGAGATGACATAAGAGACGACATGAGAGACGACATAAGAGACTACATGAGACGACATAAGAGATGCCATGATACGAGATAAGAGATGCCATGAGACGACATAACAGACGACATGATACGACATGAGACGACATAAGAGGTGCCATGAGAGACGACATAAGAGATGCCATGAGACGACATAAGAGATGACATGAGACGACATAACAGACAACATGATACGACATGAGACGACATAAGAGACGACATGATACGACATGAGACGACATAAGAGATGCCATGAGAGACGACATAAGAGATGACATGAGAGACGACATAAGAGATGCCATGAGAGACGACATAACAGACGACATGATACGACATGAGGCGACATGAGAGACGACATAAGAGATGACAAGAGACGACATAAGAGATGACATGAGACGCCATGAGAGACGACATGAGAGATGACATAAGAGACGACATGAGAGACGACATAAGAGACTACATGAGACGACATAAGAGATGCCATGATACGAGATAAGAGATGCCATGAGACGACATAACAGACGACATGATACGACATGAGACGACATAAGAGGTGCCATGAGAGACGACATAAGAGATGCCATGAGACGACATAAGAGATGACATGAGACGACATAACAGACAACATGATACGACATGAGACGACATAAGAGACGACATGATACGACATGAGACGACATAAGAGATGCCATGAGAGACGACATAAGAGATGACATGAGAGACGACATAAGAGATGCCATGAGAGACGACATAAGAGATGCCATGCGAGACGACATGAGAGACGACATAAGAGATGACATGAGAGACGACATAAGAGATGCCATGCGAGACGACATGAGAGACGACATAAGAGATGACATGCGAGACGACATGAGAGACGACATAAGAGATGCCATGAGAGATGACATGAGAGATGACATGAGACGACATAACAGACGACATGATACGACATGAGACGACATAAGAGACGACATGATACGACATGAGAGACGACATAAGAGATGCCATGAGAGACGACATAAGAGATGCCATGAGAGACGACATAAGAGATGACATGAGACGACATGAGAGACGACATAACAGACGACATGATACGACATGAGAGATGACATGATACAACATGAGAGACGACATAAGAGATGACATGAGAGACGACATGAGAGACGACATAAGAGATGACATAAGAGACGACATAAGAGATGACATGAGATATATGAGAGACGACATAAGAGACGACATGATACGACATGAGACGACATAAGAGACAACATGATACGACATGAGAGACGACATAAGAGATGCCATGAGAGGCGACATAAGAGATGACATGAGATGACATAACAGACAACATGATACGACATGAGAGATGACATGATACGACATGAGAGACGACATAAGAGATGACATGAGAGACGACATAAGAGATGACATGAGATGACATAACAGACAACATGATACGACATGAGAGATGACATGATACGACATGAGAGACGACATAAGAGATGACATGAGAGACGACATGAGAGACGACATAAGAGATGACATAAGAGACGACATAAGAGATGACATGAGACGACATGAGAGACGACATAAGAGACATAAGAGATGATTTAAGAGATGACATGATACAACATGAGAGACGACATAAGAGACGACATGAGACGACATAAGAGATGCCATGAGACGACATAACAGACGACATGATACGACATGAGACGACATAAGGGATGCCATGAGAGACGACATAAGAGATGACATGAGACGACATACGAGACGACATAAGAGATGACATGATACGACATGAGACGACATAAGAGACGACATGATACGACATGAGAGACGACATAAGAGATGCCATGAGACAACATACGAGACGACATAAGAGATGACATGATACGACATGAGACGACATAAGACATGACATGAGACGACATAAGAGACGACATAAGAGATGACATGATATGACAGGAGAGACGACATAAGAGATGACATGAGACGACATAACAGACGACATGATACGACATGAGAGATGACATGAGACGACATGAGAGACGACATAAGAGATGACATGAGAGACGACATAAGAGATGACATGAGACGACATAACAGACGACATGATACGACATGAGAGATGACATGAGACGACATGAGAGACGACATAAGAGATGACATGAGAGACGACATAAGAGATGACTTGAGACGACAGGAGAGACGACATGAGAGACGACATGATACGACATGAGACGACATAAGAGATGACATGATACGACATGAGAGACGACATAAGAGATGACATGAGACGACATGATAGACGACATAAGAGATGACATGAGACGACATGAGAGACGACATAACAGACGACATGATACGACATGAGAGATGACACTTAAATTCATGCGCAAATTACCTACAAAAATAAAAATGTGTGAATTATTGGATAAAGAAAATCAAACTTTATTTGTCAAACATTTTTTAATTAATGAAATATTAAAAACAAAACAATAACAAACATTTAAAGTGTTAAATTCAAGCATCAATATTCTGATGATTTACTTCCACATACTTCCTTTGATTCTGAGAAACAAGGATCTGCAGCTGAAACTCTCAATAATCTCGCTCTCCGGGGACGAGAGGACGTTCCGTGAAGATTATGAAATCAAGTCTGGCCGATAGATCCGAGGTGGAGGAGGAACTTAATCCTGGCGGTGTCTGGAGAGAGTCACCACAGATATGGAGCTAATTTCTGCAGCTGCTGCCCCCGGCTTGCTGGGAACGTCTCACTCCTGACCCTGAGTCGGGAGTTTTCTGTTTGATAAATGCAAGCTGATCATAGACATCATTTCAGAACCGTTTCCTGAATCTTCCGACAAGATTACGAAACCTTCGTTGACGGCGAGTGTGGAATGGGTTCGATTCCCGACTAAGCGCCGCTCACAGGGTCTTCTGCAGACCGGCGTCCGAGAGAGCGGCTATTCCCGGCGCTAGCTTTAGTCGCTAAGCTCCTGCTGATCCTCGCCGTCGGGAGCAAAGGTCTCCGTCTCCTTGACCTGTGTCGAAATATCTTCATCTTCAAACGTAAACAATAATATGTTGCATTAATGATGAATGATAAAAACAACATTAAAATCAAATCAAGATTTTTCTTTTTGTTCAGGAACCATCAGCAGATTCTGATCCACAGACCTCAGAGCCCCAGCTGGTGTGTAAGTCTGGATCAGATCACTGATGGAAGGTCTGACCATGAATAGATCTGAAAGTAAGAACCAGAATTTTAAAATGATCCTGAAAGAAACTGGAAGCCGGTGAAGAGTTTGAAGGAGAAATGTGAGTTCTTCTACTAGAGCAGCCAGTGAAGAGTTTGAAGGAGAAATGTGAGTTCTTCTACTAGAGCAGCCAGTGAAGAGTTTGAAGGAGAAATGTGAGTTCTTCTACTAGAGCAGCCAGTGAAGAGTTTGAAGGACAAATGTGAGTTCTTCTACTAGAGCTGTCAACGAAGACTTTTAAACATCAAATATCGTCTCAAGTCCTGCGAGAAGGTGTCGCCGGTGATTAGTCTTCGAAGTGACCCCGAGAGAAAGTGACCACTTCATTCACGGGTTAATAGGATGAGAGCGGCAGCAGGTGATGAGAGGGTTTACCTGGTGGGTCTTACCTGGAGGGTCTTACCTGGTGGGTCTTACCTGGTGGGTCTTACCTGGTGGGTCTTACCTGTTGGGTCTTACCTGGTGGGTCTCACCTGGTGGGTCTTACTTGGTGGGTCTTACCTGGTGGGTCTTACCTGGTGGGTCTCACCTGGTGGGTCTCACCTTGTGGGTCTTACCTGTTGGGTCTCACCTGGTGGGTCTCACCTGGTGGGTCTCACCTGGTGGGTCTCACCTGTTGGGTCTCACCTGGTGGGTCTCACCTGGTGGGTCTCACCTGGTGGGTCTCACCTGGTGGGTCTCACCTTGTGGGTCTTACCTGTTGGGTCTCACCTGGTGGGTCTCACCTGGTGGGTCTCACCTGTTGGGTCTCACCTGGTGGGTCTCACCTGGTGGGTCGACCAACTTTAGACACACTTCAGTCGTCGTTCACACCGTTGTTTAACCGGCGATATCTCCACAAATACGATGCGTTCAGGTACAGTTGAAACAAGATAAGATCGATTCAAGTTTTTCTCAACCTTGAATCCCTCCATCCAGC